>NC_080702.1:10534840-10834840 GCF_030445035.2 Dasypus novemcinctus | reverse complement strand
TCCTTCCCAGTTAAATTTCATAGTTAGTTTTTCTGGTTCATTAAAAAATGCTGTGTTGGTTTTTATTGGGATTGCATTGAATGTGTAGATGAGTTTTGGTAGGATAGACGTCTTAATAATATTTAGTCTTTGTATCCATGAACAGGGAATATTGTTCCATGTATTTCAGTCTTCTTTGATTTCCTTAAACAGTGTTGTGTAGTTTTTTGTGTATAAGTCTTTCACATCTTTAGTTAAATTTATTCCTAGGTATTTGATTTTTTAAATTTACTATTGTAAATCATATTTGTTTCTTGATTTCCCCCACGTATTGGTCATTATTTTTGTACAGAAATGCTATTGATTTTTGCACATTAATCTTGTAACCTGCGACTTTACTGAGGTAATTTATAAGTTCTAGAAGCTTTCTTGTAGCCTTCTCAGGGTTTTCTATGTATAGGATCATGTTGTCTGCAAATAGTGAAATTTTGACTTCTTCCTTTCCAATTTGGATGCCTTTTAATGTCTGCTTCTTGCCTCAGTGCTCTAGCAAGTACTTCTATCACAATGGCAAATAGAAGGGGTGATAGTGGACATCCTTGTCTTGTTCATGATCTTAGAGGGAAAGATTTTAGGATTTCACCATTGTAAATGATGTTAGCTGTGTGTTTTTCATATATAACCTTTATCATGTTCAGAAAGTTTCCTTCTATTCCTTTCTTTTGCAGTGTTTTTTTAATCAAGAAAGGGTTCTGTATTTTGTCAAATGCTTTTGCTGCATCTATAGATATGATCACGTGATTTTTTTCCTTCAATCTGTTTATGTGGTGTATTACATTAATTGATTTTCTTATGTTGAACCATCCTTCCACACCACTTGGCCATGGTGTATAATTTGTTTAATGTGTTGTTGAATATGATTAGCAAGTATTTTGTTGAGGATTTTTGCATAGGTTCATTAGAGAGATTGGTCTGTAATTTTCCTATCTTTGGCTTTGGTATTAGGGTAATGTTGGCATCATAGAATGAGTTAGTCAATTTTCCTGCTCTTTTGATATTTTGGAAGAGTTTAAGCAAAATTGGTGTTAGTTCTTTCTGGAATGTTTTGTAGAATTCACCGGTGAAGCCATCTGGCCCAGGGTTCTTCTTAGTTGGGAGGGTATTAATGACTGATTCTATCTCTTTATTTTGATTCATTTGTTGAGATCATCGATTTCTTCTTTCATCATTGTAGGTGGCTAATGTGTTTCTAGGAATTTGTCCATTTTCTCTAAATTGTCCTCCTTGTTGGAATATAGTTTTTCAAAGTATCCTCTTATGATAGTCTTTATTTCTGTGGGGTCAGTGGTGATATCTCCTTTCTCATTTCTTATTTTGTGTATTTGAATCTTCTCTCTTTTTTTCTTTGTTAGTCTAGCTAAGGGTTTGTCAATTTTATTGATCTTCTCAAAGAACCAGCTCTTGGTTTTGTTTATCTTCTCAAGTGCTTTCTTACTTTCTATTTTATTTAGTTCTGCTCTTATCTTTCTTCTTTCTCTTTCTTTCTTTCTTTCTTTCTTTCTTTCTTTCTTTCTTTCTTTCTTTCTTTCTTTCTCTCTTCTTTCTTTCAATATTTCTTCCTTTGGAGTTGCTTTGTTGTTTTTTTACTAATTCCTCCAAGTGTGCAGTTAGTTTTCAATTTTAGCTCTTCTTTTTTGATGTATGAATTTATGGCTATAAATTTCCCTCTCAGTACTGCTTTTGCTGCATCCCATAAGTTTTGGTATGTTGTTTTATCATTTTTATTAGTTTTAAGGTAGTTATTAATTTCTTTTGAGATTTCCTCCTTGACCTACTGTTTTTCTAAGAGTGTGCTGTTTACGACACCTGGGGATGAGCCTCCCTGGCACCGAGGGATCACTACCACATACCAGCTGAAGGAGCAACTAGAAAATGACTTTGAATTAAAGATTCAATGCGGAACAGCAGAATATACCTGTCTACATATAATAACATGACTTCGGGAATCGGTTTGACCTAATGTAAGGGGGAAATGGAAAGGAGAAATGAGATTATAAGGCTGTGAGTCTCTAAAAAAGAGTCTGGAGGTTGTCAGAAGGAATATCCCTATGTACAACTGAATAGAGTCTAAGAGACAGATAAGGTAGATACAACCCCAGGTATTGGTTCTTTTGAGGGATAAAGAGACCCACGGGTTCTATGGTCATGGCAGAAGGGGTTCACTGCCATGACAGATGGCCCTTCTTTGGAGCTGGTGTTTCTGCGTGATGGAATTGGACTCAGAGGGAATCTCTTTTCACAAGACTTGCATGCTACTTTGTTGGAATTGTAGTTGGTGCTGGGTTTAAGATATATGTAGGGGATTTGAATCTCTGGACTGATAATATGAGACCCAGGCCCAGAGCCTCAACAGACTTCAGCTCCTACACTTTGATTTATTGGACTTACTCCACTCAGCTAACATGGAGTTGAAGAAGGTCAACCACCACAACATGGAGCCTAGAGTGTCTACAACTAGAAGCAGGAGGAGTGCATCCAGTACCCATGTGGAATCTAAGCCCTCACTTGACATAGGTGTGCAATGGACACAACCAATCCAATGTCCACATAGAAGAGGTGGCATTGGATTGGGAAAAGTGGACATGGTGGCTGATGGGTATGGGGAAATACAGGAAGAGATGAGAGGTGGAGGCGTCTTTGGGACATGGAGCTGCCCTGGATGGTGCTTCAGGGGCAATCACCGGACATTGTAAATCCCCCCAGGGCCCACTGGATGGAATGGGGGAGAGTATGGGCTATGATGTGGACCATTGACTATGGGGTGCAGAGGTGCCCAAAGATGTACTTACCAAATGCAAAGGATGTGTCATGATGATGGGAGAGAGTGTTGCTGTGGGGGGAGTGGGGGGCGGGGGCGGTGGGGTTGAATGGGACCTCATATATATATTTTTAATGTAATATTATTACAAAGTCAATAAAAAAATGAAAAAAAAAAAAAGAGTGTGCTGTTTAATTTCCACATCTTGTTATGAAATCTGGGCCTCTGGCCCTTGCAGATTTCCAGCTTCACTCCACTGTAGTCAGATAAATTATTTGCATGATTTCTATCTTTCTGAATTCATTGAGTCTTTCTTTGTGGCCTAGAATATGGCCTATATTTGAGAATGATCTTTGAGAATGATCCAGGATATACATGGGTGTATTTGGGTGTAATGTTCTGTATATGTTTATTAGGTCCAGCTTCTCTAATATATTGTTCAAAGTCTTTGTTTCTTTATTGATTCTCTTTTGAGAGGTTCTGTCCAAAGTTGATAGTAGTGCATTAAAGTCCCCCACTATAATTGTAGAGGCATCTATTCTTTCCCTTAGTTTTTCCATTGTTTGCCTCACATATTTGGAGGTACCCTTGTTAGGAGCATAAATGTTTATGATTGTTCATTCTTCTTGAAAGAATATCCCTTTCACTAATATGTAGTGTCCATCTTTTCTTTCACAATTGTTTTGCCTTTAAAGTCTATTTTGTCTGCTATTAATATAGCTACTCCTGCCCTTTTTTGGTTATTGTTTGCTTGTAAGGTAGTTTTCCAGCCATTCACTTTCAACTTCTTTGAATCCCTGGGTCTAAGATGAGTTTCTGGTAGAAAACATATAGATGGGTCATATTTCCTTATCCAATCTTCCAATCTGTGTCTCTTAACAGGTGAGTTTAATCCATTGACATTTAGCGTATTACTTTCAAGGAATTACTTATATTAGCCATATTTTCTTTGGATTTGGATTTGTCTTATGTTGTTTGACTTTTTTTTCTCTTTTTGTACTTTTAGTTGTTCCTACACTCTCCTCCAAATCTGTCTCTCCTGTTTGTTTCTTTCCTACTGCAGAACTCCCTTTAATATTTCTTGAAGGGCAAGTTTCTTGTTGGCCTATTCTCTTAGATTCTCTTTATCTGTGAATACTTTGAACTCTCCATCATTTTTGAATGCTAGCTTTGCTGGATAAAGTATTCTTGGTTGGAAATTCTTTTCTTTTAGTACCTTGACTATGTCATACCACTGCCTTCTTGCCTCCATGGTTTCAGATGAGAAATCAGCACTTAATCTTATGGGGCCTCCCTTTTACATGATGGTTCTCTTTTCTCTTGCTGCTTTTAGGATTTTCTCTTTGTCTTGCACATTGGATAATTTGACAAGTATATGTCTTGGGGTAGGCCTGTTGGGATTTATGCTGTTTGGGGTGCGTTGTGCTTCCTGGACATGGACATTCATCTCCCTCAATAGATTTGGGAAGTTTTCAGCCATTATTTCCTCCAACACTCCTTCTGTCCCCTTTCCCTTCTCTTCTCCTTCTGGGATGCCTAGAATGCATATGTTTGTGTGTTTTGCATTGTCATTCAGGTCCCTAAATCCCTGCTGGATTTTTTCTACCTTTTTGTCAATTAATTCTACTATCTATTTGATTTCGGATGTACTCTCTTCCACATCACTAATTCTTTCCTCTGCCTCTTCAAATCTGCTATTATTTGCTGAGAGTGTATTTTTGATTTCTTGGATTGTGCTATTGATCCCCATCATCTCTGTGATCTTTGTGTGCATGATCACAATTTCTTCTGTATGCTCTCCAAGTGTTTTCTTAATATGCTTAATCTCTTCCTTCACTTCATTGAATTGGTCCATGATACATGTTTTGAGAGCTTTAATTACTTGTTCGGTGTTCCACTTCTCTTCCTGGTTTTTAGTTTATTCATTGCATTGGGCCTTGTTTTCCTGATTATTGGTATGGTCTGTAGTTTTTTGTTGCTGTCTGGTCTTCATTTTATCTTGTTGGGTTTATTCTGTTGATTATCTTCTTGTTCTACCATTGGGGTTTACTTAGGAGTTTTCGTGTGTGTGTTAAGTATTCTCTTTGTCACTTTTTTCTTCTTATTCTCTTTCCTTGTTGTTGGCTAAGTTCCCTCAAAGGAAAATATTAGGTCCAGAGAAAGCAAAAGCAGTAAGAAAAGGAAAATATAATAGTAGTATTGATAGTGTTTGTTAGCAGAATGTGAGATCTAGGAGAATGTATATAGAGCTCATGGAAGCTGTGTATAGTTAAAACAGTAAAAAAGTGGAGTACCTGTAATGAGTTATTAAACTGAATATGGGGAGCAATATACTACAAATTGAAAGGTCAGTGTTGTCAGGAGAAAGGGAAAAAGAAAACAATAATATAGAGAGTGAATAAATGATAGAAAACAGATTAGAGGTATTACAGATAAAAAGTCAGAAATATTGGGGGTTAAACAGAGAGAGGTAGAATATAAGAGAAAGAAAAAATGATTGAGAAGAGAATGATGTAAAGGAAAAGGGATAGCATAGGTAGCCACAATCAGTACACACAGAAAAGGTAAAATTGAGGATGAGGAAGCACAGCAATTAAGAAATGTTGCCTGTAGCACTAATATGAAAAAAGAAAAAGGGAAAAACAAAAGGAGAAAGAGAGAAGAAGAAAAAGCAGAGAAGAAGGGGAGAAAAAAGAAAAAAAAAAGGTGGTGGTGGGGATAAAGAGGAAGAAAAAAACAAGAAAACAGACCAAGAGAAAAGACCAGAAAAGGCCCCAGGAAAAGAATCCTCTTTGCAATTGAATAAACTGCTTAGGAGTCTGACCTTCCCCCTTTCTCCCTTCCTCACTTTCTTCTCTCCCAAGGCAGCAGGAAGGCTGCGTGAGGGCTCCTGTAGGAAATTCAAATGGGTCCCTGATGAACCAACTCACCTGAGAAAATAATGACTCTTAATTTCTTGAGAGAGCACCCACCCCTTTCCAGGAACCCTAAATATACTATTGGAAGCCTGTAAAGCATGTCCTACTGTCCCTCTCCCTTAGGTGTGCTACAAGGGAGCTGGTTAATTTTCTGACTCCACCTTCTCCCAGACAAAGTTTCCTATCCCAGACCGTTTAAGTAAATTGGGCTCTCTCACCAGATTTGCCTCTTTTCTATTCCTAGGCTCTCCCCAGGTCAGCTAACATCTCCTCCAAACTCAATAAAAAAAGGGGCGGGGGGTTCCAGAAAACTGAACCTACACTCCTTGGCCCCTCTGTACCTCCCACCTAAACTCTCTCACTTCCAGAGTTAGTCCGTGCCAAGAGGGGTAGGGCAATGCCAGATTTCCAGGATTGCTGGGCTCAGGAAACAGAGGCCTGGGAGAATGTGGACTCGGGGTATTTAGTGTGGGCCGCGGGGGTTCAGGGAACACAGGCTTGGGGTTCACGTGTTTGAGGGACACAGGCCTTGGAAACTCTGCCCCATGACTGGCAGTTCTCAGTGAATGCCTACGGCTCTTAGCCCTAGGAGGGAGGGGTTTACCTTCCCATGGCTTCTGCGTTCAGTGTTAGAAACCTGCAGTTCTACCTTGAGCAAACACCAATTCTGCTGCAGTCTGTCCAGATTGATGTCCATACACCTCCCGCCCTGTCGGTTCCCAAAACAGCCTGCTCTGCTAGGACTCTGTCACCACACAGCCAGTCTCTTGTAGGAGAGATGACGATGGTGTACTTACTCAGACGCCATCTTGCCCCGTTTCCTCTCCATCATTTTTGAATGCCAGCTTTGCTGAATAGAGTATTCATGTTTGGAAATTTTTTCTCTTAGCACCTTGACTATATCATACCACTTCCTTCTTGCCTCCATGGTTTCAGATGAGAAATCAGCATTTAATCTTATGGAACCTCCTTTGTATGTGATGGTTCTCTTTTCTCTTGCTTCCTTCCATATTTTTCTTTGTCTAGAGCATTGGATAATTTGACAAGTATATATCTTGGGGTAGGCCTGTTGAGGTTTATGCTGTTTGGAGTGTGTTGTGCTTTCTGGACATGTACATCCATCTCCCTGAATAAGTTTGGGAAATTTTCAGCTATTATTTCCTCCAACATTCATTCTGTCCCCTTTTCCTTTTCTTCTCCTTCTGGGATGCCTATTTGTTGAAGTGGCCATTCTCTCCCAGTTGAGTGGGCTTGGTGTCCTTGTCGAAAATGAGGTGACTTTATATGTGAGGATCTGTATCAGGACTCTAAATTCAATTCCGTTGGTCAGTATACCTATCCTTGTGACAACACCATGCAGTTTTTACCACTGTAGCTTTTCAGTATGTTTTATGGTCAACTAGTGTGATTCCTCTGATTGGATTTTCTCTTTTCAATATGTCTTTGGCTATTCAGTGCCTTTTGCCCTTCCAAATAAATCCCATAGGTAGTTTTTCCAGTTTATTAAAAAATGCTGTGTTGATTTTTTTGGGGATTGTATTAAGTCTGTAGATTTGTTTGGATAGGATAGACATCTTAATGATATTTATTCTTCCTTTCCATGAACAGGGAATATTCTTCCATTTATTTATGTCTTGATTTCCTTTAACCGTGTTATGTAGTTCTGTTTCTAAGTCATTTACATCTTTAAATTCATTCCTATGTATGTGATTTTTTTAGTTACTATTTTAAATGTTATATTTTTTCTTCATTTCCTCCTTCGATTGATCATTATTGATATACGAGTTTGATTTTTGCCAGCATGTCGGACAGCACGTGATTGGGTGCTTCGTGCTGTCCGTAAAGGGTAGGGCCCCTCCCCCTTAGGGGCGTGGAGACCCTGAGCGGGCAGGACGTCATTGGCCCAGGCGCTGGCGTAGAAGCTCCGCCCCTCAAGTCCCGCCCAGTCCACGTCGTGGGGGGCCCCTCTAAGAGCTCGCGGTGTTTGGGGAGCTCCGGTGTTTGCGGAGCTCGCGATAACCTGCTGGTGTGTTCCGGGTAGGAGAGACACTAAGGCCGGCGAGGGACTGTGGGAACGCTCGGCCTATTGCCCAGGGACCCCGCCTGTGGACCCACCCCACCGTAACGGTAAGTTTGGGGACCCAGCTTGGCGTCGGGGCGGGGCGCAGGCGGGCGGGGACCCCCAGAGGGGCGGAAAAGCGGGCGAGCGAGCCTCCCCTTGCTGCGTCGAGGGGGCGCCCGCGCCGTGACCCCTAAAGTTCCTACTGCTCGCCTGCGCGGCGCGGGGGCCGGAAAGTTGTGCGCGGCTCCCGGGTCCTGCCGCCCTCAGGGCCTGTAGGGGACCAGGCAGGGCCGCGCCGGGTGGGGGCGCTGCTTCCGCGGGCGGCGCGGGGCGGGGGGCGCAGGGTGCAGTCGAGGGTCCCGGCCCAGCCCGACTGGCCTACGGCGCAGGGCCCTGTGTCAGAATAAGGGTCCCGCGGCCCACGGTAAGGGTGACCCGCCCCTCCCTCCCTCAGTCCCTCCTTTCCCCCACAATGGCCACCTTTCCCCCCACTGTCCCCCGTTCCCCCCCACGGTCCCCCTGCCCTCACCACGGTCCCTCTTGTCCTCTTCATGGCCCCTCCTGCTCCCCCACTTACTGCCGTTTCTCTCCCCCACGGTTCCTGTTCCCCTAAGGTTCCTCCTATCCTCCAGGATCCCTCCTGCCCCCATGGTCTTTACCCTCCACGGACCCTCCTGCCTCCCCCAAGTTCCCTCCTCACCCCAAAGGTCCCCTCTTGTCTCCCCATGGTCTGTTCTGTCCCCCCCCCCCCCGTGGTCCCTCCTGCCCTCCTAGGTCCCTCCTCTCCCCCCACTCTCCCTCCTCTCCCACCGCCATGTTCCCTCCTGCCACCCATGCTCCCTTTAGCCTCATGGTCACTCCCACTTCCCCAAGGTCCCTCCTCACCAGGGTCCCTCCTCATCCTCAAGGTCTTTCCTGCCCTTTCAAAGTCCCTCCTTTACACTTTCCTTCCCTCCTCCCCCATAGTCCCTCCTGGGTTCCCCAGGGTCCCTCCTGCCCTCCCAAAGTCTCTCCTCCTTTCCTAAGGTCCCTCCTTCCACAATTACCTTTGCCCATGGTCCACCTCCCCCCCCAAAGGCCATCCTCCTCTATGGTCCCTCCTTCCCATGATCCTTCCCACCCACACTCCTCCCCCACGGTCCCTCCTGCCCCCCCACCATCTTTCCTCTCCCCCACTGTCTCTAGTCCCCCCATGGCCCCTCTTCCCCCCCATATCCCTTCCTGTCCCTCTACGGTCCCTCTTGCCCTTCCAAAGTCCTTCCTCCTCTTTGAAGGTCCCTCCCCCCATGATATCCGTGCCCTCTGTCTCCTCCGCATTGGTCCCTCCCTCTCATGATCCCCCTACCCCTGTTCCCCCCATGGTCCCTCCTCCCTCCACACTCACTCCTCCCCCCCACAGTCCTTCCTCATCCCCACAGTTCCTCCTGCCCCCACCATTTTTCCTACTGCCTCCCCTTGGTCTCTCCTGCCCCCCACAGCCCTTTCTGCCACCCCGTGACCCCCCTCCACCCCTGTGGTCCCTCCTTCCCTCCATGGTCCCTTTTCCCCCTCCACAGTGCCCCTTCCCTCCCTGCATTCACCAGGGTCCCCCCATGGTCCACACCTTAGCCCCTCCCTCCGCCCTCCTGACCCTCCCAGGTGCCTGGGGTCCTTCCCCTCTCAGCGGCCTCTTCCCAGGCCCTACACTTCAAATTTTCCTCTGGAGCCAGGCAGAGGCTGCTTGGCTTTCTTCTCCCACCTGGGAAGGTCAGGCTCAGGGCCTGGCCTGCAGCAGCTGGCTCTTAAAGGGGTTACTGCTGAGGGGAATTGATCACTCCCAGGGGAATGGCTCCTGGGAAGGCCCAGGGAGAGCGTGACTGACACCCGGTGTGTGCCTGCAGGGAGCCCAGTGAATGGGGACCCCTCCCAGGAGGGGCCTCTGGGTGCAGGTTTGTGTCCAGCCTGGGAGTTTTGGAGGGATCACAACAGTTTGCAACTAAAAGTGTGTATCCTTCCCCAGTGGTCTGCAGGTGTGGGGCCCTCCTCCTCTTAGGCACTTGCATTCTTTGAGTCAAAGCCCTGGTGAGTCACTTGAGCCTTTAATTATCTGTCTTTCCTGTTTTACTCCTTTCTGCTCTCTGAGATTACACAGGGCAGGTGAGGTCTGGGTTCTAGGGACCCAATCCCTCTGTGTCCCCTCCTGGCTGTGGCTGCACTAGAAGGCCTGGGACAGCTTCAGCCTTGGCTTCCCTCAGAGCTCCCCATGGTCCCAGAAACACTCTTTTCCTTTTGGTAGTGGTTACAGAATTTTTTTAAAAGTTTGATTTCTTGGAGTCATGCTGGGTGGAAATGGTTCGTGAACTCTTGCTAAGGTGGTAGCTTGCTAGGGCTGGAGGAGGGTCGCTGGCCAGTGGGGGCCACTGGATTTGGGTGCCTGCTAGACCCCTCTGCACAGACTGGGGAAGGGCGCCTGCTGGTCAGACCACCTGCCCCGAGGCTGCTGAGGGAGCCCAGGGGTGTGCTGAGTATTACCAGGAGCTCCAGGGAGCTTCTCCTTGGCAGGGAGGTGACTGGGTGACTTGGGGACACCATTCTTGCCCTGCTTTGTCTGCCAAGAGCAGTCACCCAGCTGGCCTTAAAGGAGCCGGGCTGCAGAGGAAGCCTCAGTGTTTACTGTTCTCAGCCTCTTAGAAGAGTTGTTCCCATTCTAGGGGAGCAGTTGAGGGCTCTGGAGCAGCTGCTCTTAGGACAGATGGGCTGGACATTCTCAACCCCCAGCCCCTTCTTTTGTCCCCTGCAATTCCCCCTGAACTTCTGCAGGTGTTTTTCACAGTGTCGCCACCGTGGAGGGCTCCTGGGTGTCCTGTCACTCCCATGCAGATGACCACACTGCTTTCCTAATGCTCTGTCACTCAGCAGACCCTAAGTATGATCAGGAAGAATATAACGTTATTCTCAGTGGAAAAACCCCAGAAAGTTTTATACCAAAACCTTAGCAATGACATTTTTGGACGAGGATTAACAGTCTTTTTTTTTTTTTTTAATTTTCAAAGAAATTAATTTTATTGATACACCTATATCTTTTAACAAATCAATTTTATTGATAAATGTTAATAAAGCATACAATTCATTCAAAGTGTCCTGTGCATGGCATTTGTATAATCACATAGATGTGCATTCATTACCTCAGTCATTGGAATATTTTTATTATTTCAATAATAAGAAAAATAAACTAATAAAATTCTTTACTCCTCTATCTGTTTTCCCTGCTGGAAATAGCTTCTATTTCTGGCTTTTCTAGCACAATTATTTATGCTTTAAGCAGTTTTATTGAGATATGTTCACATACCATACAGTCTATCCAAAGTGTATAACCAGTGGATTTTAGTATTATCACAATGTTGCGCATCCATCACCATAAAGTATTTTAGAACATTTTCAGTACTCTGACAAGAAAAACCCCATTCCCCTTAGCAGTCCTTCCGCATCCCTACATAACCACAAATCTAACTTCATCTTTATAAACTGATTTACATTTTCTATAAATGGAATCATGCAATATGTTGTACTTTGTGTCAGGTTTCTTTCCCGTAGCATAAGTGATATTATATTAACATTTTATAGTGTGAACATACATTTGTTCAATTTCATAGAACAGATTATCTCTTTTGTTACCTCTTTTTCTTGAGTAACAAATCACATTTTAAGTCTCCAATTCTCAACTCTTCAGTGTAACCTCACTTTTTTCTTTTTTTAACTTTATTTTGTACATTTAATAATTGACTATATAAATCATAGTTTTAAAAAAGAAAACGAATAAAAACATACATTTCTAAATTACATATATTGGATACATATAAATTTTTTTCAATCATAAAATATATTACATGATATATTTGGTTCATAGTAATGCAGTCATATAGTCCTTTTGTGTCTGGCTTGCTTCCCTCAACATAATGTCCTTTAGATTCATCCATGTTGTCATATGCTTTCTGAATTTATTTCTTCTTACTGCTGCATAATGTTCCATCATGTGAGTAAACCACAGTTTGTTGATCTATTCATCAGTTGATGGACATCTGGGTTCCCAACTTTTGGCAATCATGAATAATGCTGCTATGAACATTGGTGTGCAGATGTCTGTGTCCCTGCTACAGATTTTCTGACTATGTTCCAAGTAGTGATATTGCAGCATCATGTGGGAAGTTTATATTCAACTTCTTTGGGAACTGCCAAACAGTCCTCCACAGTGGCTGTATCATTCTACGTTCCCACTAACAGTGAGTAAGTGTTCCTATCTCTCCACGTCCTCTGCAGTACTTTTGGTTCTCTGTCTGTGGTTGGGGAGGATCATTGGTGCAGGTGTCAGTGATGGGATAACATGGAGGAAGCTCACCTGGGCATACATATAAGGCATATAAGTGTGTGTTTATGGAACATTGCCATGGTGGATGGAGATTCATACAATAACCGAAGGAATATCAAATTCCCACCCTGGGGAACTCTGCCACTTTTTCTAAGGTCAGCAAGAATTTCCCAAGTACAGGAGCAGTGACTAGTGAAGGAGGATGTCCTACTGATGGACACTTGATATTGATGACTGTGCTTATGAACCTTTATACTCGAAACTGAGATTTAGCCTGGTGTTACAGGGTGCCTGAGAATTGCCTCCTGGTAGCCTCCTTGTTGTTCAAATGTGGCCTCTCTCTAAGCCACTTATAGTATAAATACTGTACCTTCCCCCCCAGTGTGGGACATGACTCCAGGGTATGAGACTCCTTGGCACCGAGGGATTACTACCAAGCACCAACCAGCAATGCAACTGGAAAAAAGACCTTGACCAAAATGGGGAAAGGATAAAGACAAGTGAGTTTATATGGCTAAGGTACTTCCAAGTGAGGTGAGTCCAGAGGTCATCCCAGAAGTAATGCTTATGCATGTCTCAGCAGGATCTCTTTGACTGCCAAAGTAGATTGTACCCCAAGTAGCTGGGCTCCTGAGGGTTCTGGAGGCATCCAGATGCTTGAGTGAGGGCAGATACCTCAAGAGTTTGGTGCCTTGCCAGTGGTCCCTTCTTTGGAATTTATGGTCCCCAGAGTGACAGAATTGGAATCAGTTGTGGTTTCCCTACACATGGCTCTTCTGTTCTTCTATTTGAGTCTGTAATCAGTACTAAAGTTATCATGTAGAGGCCTGCGTACCCTCCAGGTAGGGTGCGGACAGGCCCTCTGGGGTTACTTCCAAGGATAGCATGGAGCGGGGGTATGTGCTTGAAATTAGTTGAAGGTGCAGATCTATTTATGGATGTACCACCTTTTGTTATCGTGCACAAGCTAATAGAGATTCGTGGGTTTTTTTTTTTTCCAGTTTTGGCTGCCATGCTCTTGCCCTAGGAATCATTGCATGGATATGATTTCATTTGTGTTGGATAGATTTTTTTGAAGTGGAAGTAGCAAGAATTATGGTGTTTATATTTTTAAGAAACTGATAAAATGTTTCCCAAAGTGGTAGCATCATTTTGCATTCTCACCAGCAATGTATGAGGGCTCCAGTTTTTCCACATCTTCTTTAACAGTTGGTATTATGTCTCTTGATTTTAGCCATTCTAGTAAATATAGCAGATTTTAATGTGTATTTCCCTTGTGATTAAAAGAATGGAACGTTTCTTCTTTTGCAAATGTGTGTTCACATATTTTCCCATTTTTAAGTGCTGTTTGTCTTTTTTTGTTTTTTGTTTTTTTTTAAAGCATACAATTCATCCACAGTGCACAATCAGTGGTATTCGGCACTGTCACATAGTTGTGCTTTGATCACCTCAGTCATCATTCGAGCATTTTCATTATTTCAATAATAATAATAATAATAATAATAAATGAAATATCAAAGAAAATCCGTCACCTCTCTATCTCTCTATGCTTCCGCGTCCAGAGATCTCATAGCTATTTTTGCACAAATACTTTTTTTCCTCTATAAATTGATTTATATTTACATTTCATATAAATGGAATCCTATATTATGTTACACAATACATGTAGGCCATAGTAATGCAAGGTTCCTGTATTTGTCCTTTGGGTGTGGCTTGCTTCACTCACCATACTGTCCTCTAGGATCATCCATGTTGTCACATGGTTTATGACTTCATTTCTTCGTACCGCTGCCTAATATTCCAGCATGTGAATACATCATAGTTTGTTTACCATTCATTGGCTGATGGACATGTAGGTTGTTTCCATCTTTTGGCAATCGTGAATAACGCTACTATGAATGTAGGTGTGCAGATGTCCGTTTATGTCACTGCTCTCTTATTTCTGGGTGTATACCCAGTAGTGGTGTTGCAGGGTCATGTAACAAATCTATATTCAACTTCTTTAGGAACTGCCAAATAGTCCTTCACCATGGTTGTACCATTCTGCATTCCTACCAACAGTGAATAAGTGTTCCTATTTTTCCACATTCTCTCCAACACTTGTAGTTCTCTGACTTTTTAATAGTGGCCATTCTGATAGCTGTGAAATGATATCTAGTTTTGATTTGCATTTCCCTAATCATTAATGACATTGCATATTTTTTCATGTGTTTTTTGCCATTTGTATTTCTTCTTTGGACAAATATCTATTCATGTCTTTTGCCATTTTATAATTGGATCATTTGTTTTTTTATTGTTGAGTTGCAACATCTCTCTATATATCCTGTATATTAAACCCTTATTGGACATGTAATTTCTTTTTTTTTTTAAAGATTTATTTATTTATTTTTAATCCCCCCCCCCCCCCGTTGTCTGTTCTCTGTGTCTATTTGCTGCGTCTTGTTTCTTTGTCCGCTTCTCGTGTCCTCAGCGGCACGGGGAGTGTGGGCGCCGCCATTCCTGGGCAGGCTGCACTTTCTTTCACGCTGGGCGGCTCTTCCTACGGGGGGGGGGGCACTCCTTGCGCGTGGGGCTCCCCTACGCGGGGGACAACCCTGCATGGCAGGGCACTCCTTGCGTGCATCAGCACTGCGCATGGGCCAGCTCCACACAGGTCAAGGAGGCCCAGGGTTTGAACCGCGGACCTCCCAAGGACATGTAATTTCTAAGTATTTTTTCCCATTGAATTAGCTGTCTTTTCACCCTTTTGACAAAGTCCTGGGAAGTGCAAAAATGTTTAATTTTGAAGAGGACCCATTTATCTAATTTTTCTTTGTTGTTTGTGCTTTGGATGTGAAGGTCTAAGAAACTTCACATACCACAAAGACTTTAAGATGCTTCCCTACATTTTCTTCTAGTACTTTCATGGTCTTTGCTTTTATATTTAGGTCCTTGAACCAATTTGAGTTGATTCTTGTATAGAGAGTAAGATAGGGGTCCTCTTTAATTCTTTTAATTATAGACAACCTGTTCTCCCAACAGCATTTGTTGAAGAGTGTTTTTCTCCTATTAACACAGACTTCGTAGGCTCGTCAAAAACTAGTTGACCATAGATGTGTGAGGGTTTATTCCTGTACTCTCAGTTCTTTTCCACTGATTGATGTCTCTCTCTGTATGGCAGTATCATGCCGATTTGTCCACTGTAGCTTTGTAATATGTTTCAAGACCAGGCAGTGAAATTCCTCCTATGTCTCTCTTCATTTTAGATTGCTTATGGGTGTTCACGTGCACTTTCCCTTCCAAATGATTTTGTAATTGTCTTTTTTGATTCTTTAAAGTAGGCTGTTGGAATTTGGATTGATATTGCAGTGAATCTATCAATCAGTTTGGGTAGGATCCACATCTTTATGATGTTTAGTTTTCTAGTCCATGAACATGGAATGTCTTTCCAATGATTTACGTCATTTTAACTTTATTTTGGCATTGTTTGGTAATATTCTCCATATAGGTCCTGTACTTCTTTTGTTAAATTGATTGCTATGTATTTGAGTCTTTTTCTTGCTATTGTAAATGGAATTTTCTCCTGGTTTCCTCCTCAGATTGTGCAATACTAGTGTAGAAAAATATTACTGACGTTTTCATGTCGATCTTGTTGCCTGCCACTCCAGTAGCTTCATTGTAGACATTTCAGAATTTTCTAAATATAAGATCATGTTATCCACAAGTAGAGTTTTATTACTTCTTTTCTTATTTGGATGCCTTTATTTATTTTTTGTTTTCTACTTGCTTTACCTAGAGCTTTTGTTACAATGTTGAATAACAACGGTGCTGGTGGGCATCCTTGTCTTACTCCGGTCTTAGAGGGAAAGCTTTCAACCATTCCCCACTGGGTAAGATGTTAGCTGTGGGTTTTTCATCTATCCTTTTAATCATATTCAGGAATTTTCCTTCTGTTCATCTCTTTTGAAATGTTTTTGTAAGAAAGGATGCTGAATTTTGACAAATGCTTTTTTTGCCTTGATTGAGGTGATCATGTTTTTTTCCCCCTCAGTTTGTTAACATGGTGTATTACATTGATTGATTTTCTTATGTTGAACCAGCCTTCTCTAACAGGAATAAATCCCACTTAGTTGTGAGATATGTCTTTTTTATTTTTTAAGATTTATTTATTTATTCATTTCTCTCTCCTTCCCCCCACCCCCCCACCCTCCACCCCGGTTGTCTGTTCTCTGTCTATTTGCTGCGTCTTCTTCTTTGTCTGCTTCTGTTGTTGTCAGTGGCATGGGAATCTGTGTTTCTTTTGGTTGCGTCATCTTGTTGTGTCAGCTCTCCGTGTGTGTGGCATCATTCCTGGGCAGACTGTGCTTTCTTTTGCGCTGGGCAGCTCTCCTTACAGGGAGCACTCCTTGCGTGTGGGGCTCCCCTATGTGGGGGACACCCCTGCATGGCAGGGCACTCGTTGCGCACACCAGCACTGTGTATGGGCCAGCTCCACATGGGTCAAGGAGGCCCGGGGTTTGAACCGCGGACCTCCCATATGATAGACAGACGCCCTAACCGCTGGGCCAAGTCCTTTGCCAGTATAAGTCTTTTGATATGCTGCTGGATTTAATTTATAATTATTTTGCTGAGAATTTTTGCATCAGTATTCATTAGAGAGATTTGTCTGTAATTTTATTTTCCCTACAGTGTTCATATTTGGCTTTGGTATTACGGTGGTGTTGGCTTCCTAAAAAGTGATTATTTTCCCTCTTCTTCAATTTTTGGGAAGAGTTCGGTGTTAATTCTTTTTGAACACTTTGGTAGAATTCACCTGTGAAGCCAAATGATCCTGGAGTTTTCTTTGTTGGGAGATTTTTGAAGACAGTTTCAGTGTCTTTAAATGTGATTGGTTTGTTAAGTTCTTGTCTTTCTTCTTGTAGTGTCATTGTAGTCTTCTTGTAGTCAATGAAGGTTGTGCATTTCCAGGAATTTGCCCATTTCATCTAAGTTGTTTAGTTTGTTGGCATACAGTTTCTCAGAATATCATCTTATGATCCTTTTTAGTTCTGTGGGGTCAGTCATAACTTCCCCCTGTCATTGGAAATTGTATTTATTAGGTTCTTTTTTTTTCTTGGTTAATCTTGCTAGGGGTTTGTGAATTTTACTGATCTTCTCAAAGAACCAGGTTTTGGTTTTGATTTTCTATATTTTATTTTTCTCAATTTCATTTATTTCAAATCTAATCTTTATTATTTCTTCTGTTTGCTTTGAGGATTGGTTTGCTGTTCTTTCCTAGTTTCTCTTGTTATTCATTTTATTCATTTAATTCTTTGAGTTTAGCTCTTTCTATTTTAATATAGGCTTCTAGGAGTATAAATTTCCCTCTCAAGATTGCTGTTTTAGTCAGCCAAAGGGGTGCTGATGCAATATACCTGAAACTGGTTGGTTTTGTAAAGAGTATTTATTTGTGTTAGGAGCTTACAGATACCAGGCCATAAAGCATAAGAACTTCCCTCAGCAAAGTCTATTTTACGTGTTGGAGCAAGATGGCTGCTGATGTTTGCAAGGGTTTAGGTTTCCTGGGGTCCTCTGTTTTCTCCACAAGGTCAGCTGTAGACTCTGAGGCTCTCTAGTCTTTGCCTCTCTCCACAAGGTCAGCTCTAGACTATCAGATGAATGGCTCTGTCTCTGTACCTGGGGCTCCAGCTTCAGCATCAATCTCCACCATCAAAACTCGAATAATAAAAACCCCCAACTCTGTCCTTTTCCATGCCTTTCATCTGTGAGTTCCCATCCCCTGGGTGGGGGTCATGCCTAATGACATGGCCAAATCAAAGCCCTAGTCATAACTTAATCATGTCCAGGTACAGACCAGATTACAAATATAATCCAATATCTATTTTGGAATCCGTAACTGTTGGAGAAAACAGCACTTACTGGGACATGGAGCCTGATATGCCCATAGGCAGAGAAAGAATTTACTGGGAAGCTCTCCCAATAGAGGGGGTCTGAAGAACAGACTTCAGCCCCCCACCAGCATGGTGGAGTTCTGAAGAGAGACTTCAACCCACTCCTGGAAGGGGGGGACTTGAATTTTACAGACCTTTCCTAGGTGGGGACATGGTAGTTGGTGGGAGGGGGTTGAGGGTTGGAGTGAAGTGCAGGGATCAATAGGAAGCCTTAGAGGTGAAACTTTTCCCTGATAGTGACTAGGAGATAGTGGATTAGGGAGTTATGGTTTCTTGGCATGCTGCAGGAGCAGATGTTTCTTTGATCTGTAGGGATTTTATCTCCCTCTAATATGCAAGTAGGGAAGGTTTCATTTCCCTTTACTCCTGTCTCTGCTTTCTTCATTTAACCTGTGGGGAAATGCCATGCCCTTAGACACATAAGCTTATGGGGGATGGGGTTAGCCTTTCCCCAGTGCATATCAGGGGAAACTGAGCTATAGCTTGCTAATTATTGGAAGCCTCTAATGTTTCTAACTCTTTATATATATATATATATATATATATATATATATATATATATATACTTTATATAAATATATATATAGGGATACCTCAGTTTTGGGGTATGTGGTACTGGGCAGGATGGGAGGGTGAGGGGATTTGGGGCGTCGGCTTGATCTGGCTACTTCCTGCTGTCAAGGGGTGGAGAAAAGACGTTTCCTTCCATCCTGTATAGTGGGCTGTCGTTTCAGGTCCCGTAGGGGTTGATATTGTTCATGCAGCAGAAAGATACCATTTACGTATTCCTGGGTTGTTGGCTGTATGATTCGGGGTATGAATTGGAGAAGAAGATGATCATGGGTGACATCTTGGATGGCTGTCTGGATAAACTGAGTTATTGCATGGAAGATGTATGGACCTGCTGATAGGAGGAGTATGAGAGTTAAAATTGTGGAAAGGTTAGGAATTAATTAGGAAATTTGGGTGGTCTGTGAGATTATTGCCTCCAGGAGTCTGAGGAAAAGGGATAATAAGATTATACATTGCGCGTTAACATTACTGGCATTAATGGTTGACAGTGAAATTACATGGTTTGATGGGCTTATACATATAGAGTTTTATTTGGAATAAAAGACTTCAGATTATTAACTGTGGTTTCATAACAGTATTTTTGAGTGATTTTTTATGGATTTAAGAGTCCCAACCAGTAGAGCGGCATAAACCAGTATGGTGATCAAAATGACCACATTTCCCCCAGTTTATATAGTTTGAAGCATAGGCAACAGCAATTATTACTTCCCCTTTTGGGCTTGGAGCAGCTGGCACTTTAACTTGTAGTTTAGACTTAGTTTATTGCTGTAAGGATCTGGTTACAAGAGTCCTGTTGCAGTGTTTGCAGCACTGAAAGCATATCTTGCGCCTTCTGAGAGAGGGAGGGGATGGATGTCATCCACTTGCCGTCGTGCTGCTGGAGTCTGTGCTCGGCCAGTATGTTTCATCCAGTGAGGTGATTGTTACAGTCATTGGAGTGAGCACGATGGACACTCATGGGTGATGTTCATGAGCTGCTGGCAACTGACAGGCAATGGGAACTGCTGCCCTAGGCACTGCCAGGTCTGGTATCCACGATATTTGTTTTTTTGGTGGATTCACTCTGCTGCTTTTGGGCTTCAGTGGTATGGCTCTGGACTTTCACGAGGGCATCTGCCTTAACAGTCTCGAGAGATGTTAGAGGAGGGACAGGGACATGGTAGACAGTTGCCTGTTACTGCTGGCAGGTGTTCCAGATGTGTTTTCACAGATTTTTCTTTTCCACAGAGGGCAGTTTACAACAGTTCATTGTTCTTGTTTTGTGCTTTGTTTTCTTCTCGTAATTGTGACTAAAACTCAAGTGGTATTTGTTTAGAAAGTTGCCTTTGCCACAAACTCTACCCAAAGCTAATATTGGTACTGGCTCCATCCAGTTCACAGGGTAGGTTAAGATCCACCCCCTTGCTGCTTGAGCCTCTGTTATTGTTTTAAAAGCAGCCTGCTGAGGAAGGGGCGGGCTTTCATTTCCATGCACAACTTTTTCTGATTAACACATATAATGATTTTAATATCTGAGCTGAATGAAGGATGAATTGTTTTCAGTACCTTAATACGAGAAAACATTGTACTTCATCAGTTACAACAGAGGGTACAGTTTTTTTGTTTTATTTAACTAAATACCATTTAAGAATGTGGTAGACAGTCAGGACTTTGTACTTTAATTATTTGCCTATTAGAGGCTCTGAAGATCCTTAACAATAAAATACATTCTACACACCCTACTTATATGTTAGTAAATGATTTTGTTAACTGTTTTAAAGTAAATTTTTTAGAACATCTAATTATCATGATTACATTAATTAACAGATATTTTAGCAGTGCAGAAAAAAGCTTTTATTATTTTATGAAAACTTAAGATTTTTAATGGAATTAAAATTATTTTTCCCTATTACCACTGTAATATGCAGATTGAGGTGGCTTTTCATCAATTTAGTTTCTGTTTAATAATGATTTTTGCAATTAGCCATTTGAATATTTCAGTTTTAGCAATGCTTTTACAACCTTTGCATAATTATTTATAACTGCATAGAGTATAGTTACTTCATTTCAAGACAAACTACCTTTACAGAACACATTATTTTACTTAATGCTACTACAATACCTTCTACAACTTGCCTTGTGCATTCTACTTTTGTCTTAGGTACTTCCATTCTGATTTCATGAAAACCAGCCATCTTACCTTAGGACAAAACACACTTTCTTGAATGAACTTATTAAATTTCAGTCAACATTCCTACAAACTTTTTACTTCTTTTAATACCTTACATTTTATTCTGTGAAGAAAAATAAATTTCCTTTTAATTTATGTGAGAACCATTTTTCATGAAGAGATTTGTAGCAGTTTTATCAGTTAAGACTTAGAATTTTCATTACTTAGACCTAGATATGAATATACGTGCTTGTTTAATTTTTGGCCATTTGAATAGAGTTTTTTTAGGAATTAACATTACCATCCAGAGGTATTAAAATATATACTGGCAGTGAACAAACAGACAAATACAAAAAGAGTTATGGCATGCAGACAGAAACATAATGGTCATTAATTTGACTCATAATTTTTACTCCTTTGATATGGCTATTTTTACTGCTTTCAAGATTTTTTTGTAATCAGTGTTGCTTGTAATATGCAATCTTGTTTTTGTAAACATGTTTCTTAGTAATCAGCAACAGTTAGGAATATTTGAGCACAATAAATGCAGTTGTCTGCTCTCTCTATTTGTTGTATGTTCTTCTGTGACCACCTCTATCCTTATCAGCGGCACGGGGAATCTGTGTTTCTTTTTTTGTTGTTGTTGCGTCATCTTGTTGTGTCAGCTCTCCGTGTGTATGGAGCCATTCCTGGGCAGTCTGCACTTTCTTTCGCTCTGGGCGGCTGTCCTTACGGGGTGCAGTCCTTGCGCGTGGGGCTCCCCTACTTGGGGGACACCCCTGCGTGGCACAGCACTCCTTACACACATCAGCACTGCATGTGGGCCAGCTCCACATGGGTCAAGGAGGCCCGCGATTTGAACTGCGGACCTCCCATGTGTTAGGTGGACGCCCTATCCATTAGGCCAAGTCCGCTTCCCTAGATAGTTATTTAGCACATGTATTTTGGATTATTACTTTTTTAGGAGGGCACTTAGATTTAAAGTTCAGGAGTAATCTAAAGGTTTATTTGTAAGAGGTAATTGTAGGTTTGATACTTTGCAGGGTATCACGAGGGACAGAATATTGGGGTTTGAATGGGATGTGGGTAGGATTTTTTAGTTCAACTGTGACTGGTTTGTGATGAGCAGCAATGGTAGGATCTTTAGTATTTTAGATTTTAGGACTGACAGTTTGATGGAAAAAGGGGGAGCAGAGGAGGGAGTGAGTGGGTGAACAGGTGACTTTTTACTGGATTCAATAAAAGATGGGTTGTGAAACTATTGACTTTCACCATTGAGACTGAGGAGTGAGTTAAGGGTTTAGGGATTTGGGGAAGGGCAGAGTAAGTGGTTTTCATATTAATAAGAAATGAAATTGGCTTACCTGCTACCACCAGAGTTACCTGTAGTTCTGCTGTGGAGATGGGTGTGGGGGTCTGCACAGTTTCTAGGGTACCTTTAATCATCTGTTGCTGGTTCCAGAAGGCCTGGGAGGTTGAAGCCAGGGGTTGGGTTTGACTAGGTAACTGATGCCCTTTTGCCTTGAGAGGCCTGGGGACAGTCAGACTTTCGGTGGATTTCTTGCTTGCACAGCGGGAACGGCCTTGGAAGAGGCTGTGGTTTGGGTGCTGCTTGGCTCAGTGCCCAGGCTTTTTGCCTTTGAAGCATGGCCTTGGTGGGTTTTTGGTACTTGCCTTGACTGGAGTGTGTGTCAGGAACTCTGGAGGGTGGAGGACGTACAGCTAGGTTTTTTGGGGGGCACTGCTGTGGCTCTGTCAGGGCTGTTGGCAGCATTTTGTTGGTTTAGGGTATTTGCAAGGGTTTGGGCTGCAAATCAAATGCGTCCTTTTTTCTGGGGATACACAGGTGGAAAGAATGATGTAGAGGTTGCAAGAGAAAGATATTAACTGGCTCTGTATCAGGGCTTAAATCCGAGAGTGAGAAAGGATCGTGTATTCTGCCTATTCTTTCAGCTCCCAGAGGGGTGAGAGAGGAGCTGGCGTCTGGTGTGGAGTTAGGAGCCTGCGTGCTGATGGAGGTGGAGGGCTGCGATGCAGAATAAAGGGGGGTATTCTCTGCAAGCACCTAAGAGGAGGGGAGAAGGCAGCATCGACAAAGGGAGGGTAGGAAGAAGGGGTGCAGGGTGTGTGTGATCTAAGGGATCAAAGTTGGAGTTTTCAGAAGTTTTAGTGGTTGGAAGTGATGAGGAAGATTTCTGAGGAGGTTTCTGATATAAAAGAAGAATTTGGTAGAAAGAACAGTATTGGCAGAAGAAGGAAAAGAAGGAAAAGGAATGAGTGAATGTAAGGGATATCTGACCATCTGCTAGTGCACTGGATCAAGTTCTCTAAGTCTAGGAGAACTTGGAAATTGAAAGTGCCATTTTTTTGGCCATTGACTTTCATTGTCCAATTTGTATTGTGGCCACACAGAGGTTGAATAGAAAATGAGTTTTTAGGTCTGATGTCTCCTTCCAGGTACAGAGTTTTAAGGTTATAAAGGAGACAGCCCACAGGCATGGATTTTGGGGGCGCCGAAATTGAATTCCCCAGTTTAGGTGGCTGGGACGAGACTAAGGGTCTCTAGAACAGAGGAGATACTGAGTGAGACAGGCGTCCCTGAATCTGTCAGGTATCTCCAAGGAAATGGGAAACGGCGCTTGGAGCCAGACCTCTCCAGAGCCAAGGGGTTTCTTCCCACGAGGATGGAGGCATAGTGCCCGCTGTGGCCCTTGGGAAATGGTGAGGATCTTGACCTAGCACTAGGTTTTCCCACTGGGTTGTCCTGGACAGTGGAAAAGGAGAGAGATCGCAGGATCCTCCGGTGGACAAATCCTTAACTCACCTAGCTGAGATTCGATGTCCGGTGTTGGATGAGCGTTCAGCCATGGCAGAGGGGAGATTCCTCACTAGTCATTCGGTCTCAACATGACCCCAGTCCTGGGCTTTCAGCACCAAATGTTGGAGAAAAATGGCGGTTACTGGGATGCGGAGGCTGATAAGACCATAGGCAGAGAAAGAATTTATCGGGAAGCTCTCCCAACAGAGGGGGTCTGAAGAACAGACTTCAGTCCCCACACCAGCATGGAAGGGGGGACACTGGAATTTATACAGAACTTTTCTAGGCGGGGAAATGATAGTTGATGGGAGGGGGTTGAGGGTTCGAGTGAGGTGCAGGGACTAATGGGAAGCCCTAGAGGTGAAACTTTTCCCTGATAGTGACTAGGAGATAGTGGGTTAGGGAGTTATGGTTTCTTGGCATGCTGCAGGAGCAGATGTTTCTTTGATCTGTAGGGATTTTATCTCCCTCTGATATGCAGGTAGGGAAGGTTTCCATTTCCCTTTACTCCCGCCTGTATGTGGTGTCTTTGTTTATCCTGTGGGGTAGTGCTGTGCCCTTAGACACGTAGGCTTATGGGGGATGGGGTTGGCCTTTCCCCAGTGCATATCAGGGGAAACTGAGCCTGTAACAATAACCATATCAAACTGCTACAGGTTCCTTTGCTGTATCCCATAAGTTTTGATAAGTTGTGATCTCCTTTTCATTTGTTTGAATACATTTACTGCTTTAACTTGTAATTTCTTCTTTGAACCACTGATTATTTAGGAGTGTGTTGTTTAGCCTCCACACATTTGCCAATTTAACTTTTTCCTGTCTGTTATTGGTTTTCAGTTTCATTCCCTTATGATTGGAGAAGATGCTTTGCATAATTTCAATCTTTTTATATTTATTGAGAGCTGTATTGTTCCCTGACATGTGGTCTATTCTAGAGGAGGATCTATGGGCATGTGAAAAGAACATATAACCCACTGAGTTTGGATGTTGTGTTCTGTATGTCTGTTAGGTTTAACTTATCCTATTGTTTAAGTTCTCTATTTCCTTGTTGATCTTCTGTCTAGTTCTACCTTATGATGTGAGAGGTATGTTGAAGTCTCCAATGATTATTATAGGGATACCTATTTCTCCCTTCAGTTTTCCCAGAGTGTGTTTCATGTATTTTGTGGGACCTTGGTTAGGTGCACAGATTTTTCTTTTTTCTTCTCGCCTTCCCCTCCCCACTTTTTTTGTTCTCTGTGTCCATTCGCTTCGTGTTCTTTGTCCACTTCTGTTGTCGTCAGTGGCATGGGAATCTGTGTTTCTTTTTGTTGCATCAACTTGTGTCAGCTCTCCGTGTGTGCGGCACCATTCCTGGGCAGGCTATACTTTCTTTCGTGCTGGGTGGCTCTCCTTTCGGGGTGCACTCCTTGCGCATGGGGCTCCCCTACATGGGGGACACCCCTGCGTGGCAGGGCACTCCTTGCGCGCATCAGCACTGCATTTGGGCCAGCTCCACAGGGGTCAAGGAGGCCTGGGGTTTGAACCGCGGACCTCCCATGTGGTAGACGGACGCCCTAACCACTGGGCCAAGTCCGCTTCCCAGGTGCATAGATATTTATGTCTGTTACATATTCCTGGTTGATTGTCCCTTTTATTAATATTTAATGGTCTCTTCTGTATCTCTTCTGACATTTTTGCATTTATAACCTATTTTGTCCAATATTAGTATAGGTAACACTGCTCTTTTTTGGTTACTATTTGGATGGCGTATCTTTTTCCAACCTATCACTTTCAGCCAGTTTGTATCCCAGGGTCTAAGGTGGGTCTCTGGTAAGCAGCATATGAATGACACATCCTTTTTTTTAATACATCCTGTCAGCTTATATCTTTTGATTGGTGAGTTTAATCCATTTACATTCAATGATTTTACTTTATTTTATTTTATTTTTTTAAAGATTTATTTTTTATTTATTTCTCTTCTTTTCCCTTCCCAACCCAACCCCCCATTGTCTGCTCTCTGTGTCCACCTGCTGCATGTTCTTCTTTGTCCGCTTCTGTTGTCAGCGGCATGGGAATCTGTGTTTCTCTTTGTTGCATCATCTTGTAAGTGTCAGCTCTCCATTGTGCGGTGCCACTCCTTCGCGCTGGGCGGCTCTCCTTATGGGGCGCACTCCCCCCATGTGGCACCGTACTCCTTGTGTGCATCAGCACTGCACTTGGGCCAGCTCCACATGGGTCAAGGAGGCCTGGGGTTTGAACCGCGGACCTCCCATGTGGTAGACGGATGCCCCATCCACTGGGCCAAGTCCGTTTCCCTGATTTTACTTTAAATGCATTATTTATTTCTACCATTTTCTTCATGTGTCATGTCAGATTTTAGTCTGTCTTTTTATTCTTGTTGTTATCCTTTCTGCTATTCTTTCTTCTCTGCTCTCTTCCAAGCCTCTCCCTCCTCTCTTTTCTTTCAGGTTCTAAGGCTTCATTTAATATATCCTTTGAGATGGAGTCTTTATTATGAACTCTCTTAGATTCTCTTTGCTTGTGAATATTTTATACCACGTTCCTATGTGAAGGATAGTTTTGCTGGATGCAGAATTCTTGGTTGCCAGTTTTTCTCTTTCAGTCTCATAATTGTGTCATTCTACTGTCTTCTCACCTCCATGGTTTCTCATGAAGAATCTGTATGATGTTTTACTGGGTGTCCCTTGTAAGTGATGGTTCCCTTTTCCCTTACTGCTCTCAGAATTTTCTTTTTATCTCTGACATTTGTGTACTTCTGAGTAGAATAGACTAGGTCTATTTGGATTTCTTCTAATTGGGGTACAATGGGCTTCTTGGACATGTAGGTTCATTTCTTTCATGAGAGTTGGGAAATTTTCAATTATTTCAAATACTCCTTTTTCCCCCTTTTCCTTTCTCTTCTCCTTTTTGAACTCTTATGACATGCTTTTTGAGTTGTCATTCTACTCCCTGATCTCATGCTCATTTTTTCCCGTTTTCTCTCTTCTTCAGTTTCATCTGTTCTGTCTTCAGTATCACTTATTCTTTCTTCTGTCATTTCAAGTTTGTTGTCGTGTGCCTTTAATGTGTTTTTGATCTCACCTATTATGTCTTTCATTCACATCAGCTTTTTTTTTTTAAAGATTTATGTTTATTTCTCTCCCCTTCCCCCCCCCCCGGTTGTCTGTTCTCTGTGTCTATTTACTGCGTCTTCTTTGTCCGCTTCTGTTGTTGTTAGCGGCATGGGAATCTGTGTTTCTTTTTGTTGCGTCATCTTGTTGTGTCAGCTCTCTGTGTGCACCGCACCATTCCTGGGTAGGCTGCACTTTCTTTCACACTGGGTGGCTTTCCCTACAGAGTGCACTCCTTGTGTGTGGTGCTCCCCTATGCAGGGGACACCCCTGCATGGCTGGACACTCCTTGCGCACATCAGTACTGCGCATGGACCAGCACCAGAACGGTCAAGGAGGCCTGGGGTTTGAACTGCAGACCTCCCTTGAGGCAGATGGACGCCCTAACCACTGGGCCAAGTCTGCCGCCCATATCAGCTCTTGTTACTTTTTTCCCTCTGGATTTCAAATATTTCTCTGTGCTTGTTCAGTATCTTCTTGATCTCATTCATTTCTTTAGCCATATTGTCTTTCATGTCATTAATTTCAGAAATTTGTACAATCTTGTTAACTAGTTATCTCAAATTCTGCATCTCTTTTGGGGCTTTGATATATTCCTTTTCCTGGGCCATTCTTCCATTTTCTTAGTCTGGCTTGAAAAGTTTTTGTCAACGTCTAGGCATCTGGTTAGGGTGCAGTTTACTCAAATGCTCAGTTTCTTTCTTGTTTTGGGATTTAGTGGCAGGAGGCTGTGAGTTAGTCCTTCTCTTTGATTCTTGGTTCAACCTGGATTGTTAGGGTTGTCCATGTTAGTTGTCAAAACTAGGGTGTGGACCCAGTGTATTAGTCTTCCAAAAGGGTACTAATGCAAAATACCAGTGATGTATTGGACTTTATAAAGGATATTTATTTGGGGTGTAAGCTTAGTTACCAGGCCATAAACTGTAAGCTACTTTCCTCCTCAAAGTCTTTTCCAACATGTTGGAGCAAGATGTCTGCTGATGTCTGCCAGCGTTCAGGCCTCCTGGGATCCTGTCTTCCCACGGTTCATTTCTCTCCAGGATCAGCTCCTCTGTTTTCACCAGAAGGTCAGCTGTAGACTCTGAGGCTCTCTAGGCTTTGCCTCTCTCCACAAGGTCAGCTGTAAGCTCTCAGGCAAATAGCTCTGTCCTCTCCTTGGGGCTTCTGCTGTGTCTAAGGGGCTGTCTCTGTTCCTTTGGTGGTGTTCTCCTGTGTGTTCATTTCCTGGGCTCCAGCTCAAAAACTCCAGCCATCTTTTCTGCCATGTCATTTTCTCTGTGAGTCCCCACGCCAGTGGGGCAGGGATGCAACAGTAGGATGTTTCCTACTGATGTGGCCCAATCAAAGCCTTGACCATTATTTAATCATGTAATCCTCTGAATCCAATATAATCTAATATGCCCAGAGAAAAAGACCAGTTTACTAACATAATCCAATAAATTTTTTTGGAATTCATCAGTAGTATCCAAGGGCTACACCCAGTAATGGGTTGCAGACTTGCTTCCTAGGGCTTTGGGAGGGAAGCTATAAAGGCCAGCAAAATCCTAACATACTTATTTTTCACTTTCTCATGTGTTCTCCCTAGTTCTGCTAGCATATGGCACTCTTTGGCAGCTCTTTCAGTTCAGTGCTTGGTTGGAGTGTTCTTGCTGTAACACAGACTGGATCAATGTGATAGAAGTTCCTGCCGGGAGATTTTTCCTCAGAAACAGTTCTCCAGCCTTCTCTGGCAGCCCCCTCCCTTTTCCTGGGTAGGAAATGATTCCATTCCCCTCTGTGTCCTCAACAGTCATTCCTGTTTAGTAGAGAAGTAGATCGAGAGGGTCAGATCTCTTTAGTCCTTTGCTGGCTTCCAAGGCCAATGATGGCATGATGGCATGTCTTCTCCAGCCAGGTGAGGCTCATGGGACAGTGCAGACCAAATTTGTGGGTCAAAAGCTGAGCCAGCCTTATGCTGTGTCCCCATTTCTCATTTCCTGCAGAGGTGCCTCCTCAACAATCAGTCCTGGCCATAAGAGAGGGAGACTGAGTGTCAGATTTCTCCATTTCAGTTAGGGTTCCAAGGTAAACAACGGGGCTTTCTCACTCAGCCTGGAAAGGGTGGTGGGACACAGCAGACCAGATTTGTGGGTCAGAAGCTGTCAGCCCTAGGCTGTGTCCCTCTCCCTCCCCTTTCCAGGGATGGTAGATCCCTGGTGACCCCTTTGTGGGTGGCCAGCTCAGAGCCTGAGTATTCTAGTGTCTTTAGTGTGGGGAGGTTCCAGCAGTAGTAGCCCCTCCTTCATCCCTCTATGTTCTGGGTGGTGTCTGGCCTTCACCTGCTGTCTATACCCCGGAAGATCTTTTTCTAGTCCATTTCACTCTGTCCTCCACCTAATTTTCTAGAGGAGGAGAGAGTCCCATGTCTTTCTAATCCACCATGTTCCCAGAAGTCCTCAGTAGTATCTTCTTTTTTTTTCCCCCTCCTCTGCTCCCACCCTGCTGTTTTTGCTGTCTGTGTCCATTTTCTGTGGGATCTTCTGTGTCTGTTTCTGTTTTTGTCTTCTCTTCTCATTTTCTTCTAGGCTTCACCAGGATTCAATACTGGGTACCTCGGATGTGGAGAGAGGTTCCCTGTCACTTGCGGCACTTCAATTCCTGGTTTCTCTTGTGCCTCGCCTTGACTCTCCCCTTCATCTCACTTTTGTTGCATCATCGTCTTGCTGTGTGACTCACTTGCTCAGGCCCTTGGCTTGCTGCATTGACCCTGGCTCACCACGCAGGCCCTTGGCTGGCTGCATGGGTACTTGAATTGCCACGCAGGTACTGGCTTAATGCACAGGCACTTGGCTCCAAGCACCGGCACTCCTTTACCAGGAGGCCTCGGGGATTGGTCCCAGATTCTACCGTATGATAGGGAGAAGCCCTATCACTTGAGCCACATCTGCTTCCTATCAGTATCTTCTTGACTTCGCCAGTGAATTCATTCTCCATGGATCTGCGTAAACTGACACTGCATTTACCATATATACTACAGGAATTTCTACTTGATTAGAAGCAACCTTTTTTTGGTGGAATCAGTTCAATCCTAGGCAATCCATTCTAACACATTTATTCACTAATGTTTGTATTAAATATAATAATTACAGGTATGAAAATATATCTTACCATTTAAAAATGGTCACTTAATAATAGTGTATTTTTCCATCCAGTCTTCCTTTCCTCCACCATGTGTGTTTGTTCATTGAATTACTGGCCATTAACAGTGGGACAGTCATTATGGAGGGACGCAGAGGGTCAATGCTGACTCCCTCTGAAGTTGCTCTTTAGTTGTATTTCACACAAGGTTTTAGACACTAGCTTAAGAACTGAGTGGAGGGAATCGGACTTGGCCCAGTGGTTAGGGCGTCCTTCTACCACATGGGAGGTCTGTGGTTCAAACCCCGGGCCTCCTTGACCCGGTGGAGCTGGCCCATGCACAGTGCTGATGTGCGCAAGGAGTCCCATGCCACACAGGGGTGTCCCCTGCATAGGAGAGCCCCATGCACAAGGAGTGCACCCCATAAGGAGAGCCGCCCAATGTGAAAGAAAGTGCAGCCTGCCTAAGAATGGCACCACCCACACGGAGAGCTGAGACAACAAGATGACACAACAAAAAGAAACACAAATTCCCATTTCGCTGACAACAGCAGAAGCAAACAAATGAAGGCGCAGCAAATAGACACAGAGAACAGACAACTGGAGTCGGGGGGGAAGGGGAGAGAAATAAATAAAATCTTAAAAAAAAAAAAAAAGAACTGAGTGGAATCAGAATTCTTATTTGTCACAGACCCTACTGTGTGACTCATAGCATTTTAACATCGAGAGGGTCCATGGCACTGATATAATCCAGTGCACTAACTTTTCTTCCCAATACCTATATGCTGTGGCAGAGCTCCTGGCTGTGACATCAGCGTGAGGGTTGACAGGTCATTCTGTGTGATGCTTCACAACTGTCAGGATTTTGATCTAACCCAGAGTCCTATGAGTTTTCTTTTCGTTTTGGACTTCAGGAACTATGCTCGAGTCTGAGGTGATCTGCTCAGCTAGCTTCCCTAGGCCCTGTGATCATGGATGGACAGTTTGGTCTCTCTGTAGACTCAGGTAATTGTAAGCACATGCACAGATGGTGGAACTCCCTTGCAGGGTTTCTTTTTTTTTTGCTGTGGTTGTTTTAATGGTTTTTTGGTTTCTTTTTGGTGATTTTTTAAAAAGATTTGTTTTCATTCATTTATTTCTACCCATCCCCTCAGTGTTTACAGTTGCTGTCTCTATATGTCTTCTGTTGTTTCCTTAGTAGGTATTGGGAACTGAACCTGGGATCTCTAATGTGGCTGGGAGGCATCTAATTGCTTAAGTCACATCAATTCCTTGCCATTGTTGTGTCTCTCATTATGTTTTCCCTTTTGTGTCTTTTGTTGCATTGTCTTGTTGTGTCAGCTTGTCATGCCTGCCCAATGTGCCAGCTCACTGTCTTTTTTAGGAGGCACTGGGAACCAAACCATGACCCTCCCATATCATAGGTGGGAGCTCAGTCCCTTGAGCCACCTTCACTTCCCTGGGTGTTTGCTAATAGTCCCGTGACTGAGTGATAACTGCAGGTCTGTAGTGCAGAGCATTGGAGCCACATTCCTGGGTTCACATTAAGGCCAGTCCCCTTGGAGCACCAGAGCTTGAGCAGTCCATCTCACCTGGGAGAAATGCACACAGTCGATCCACAAGGTCACACAGTCTCACAGTCACACCATAGGGACCACACATGGATTCCCTTAAGCCTCCACGCAGCCTAACCTGTAACTCCCAAAAGGAACAGATCCAATCCTGGGGACTGTTAGGAAAGACAGAAGTCCTTAATTGAAAACCTTTCATCATATCCCGTATCCCCATTTTACAGTGAGGATGGGATCAGGCTAGGTCTACAGCTTAGCTTGCAGGAAGACCCCTATTTTATGTCAGTTTTTCCCACATTATTTGGATAAGCCCAGAATACCTACCATTTTCATTTGCTCTCAAGGTCACCTGCAATGGCAGAAAAGAAAAAACAGCGAGGATAGGATCATGTTGTGTTGTGTGTTTTCAGGTCTTCATGATTTCAAAAAACAGATGGGAAACAGTGGTAAATGCAAAGACCCCATGAATAAGCTTGGAAACACCTGTGGGAAAGACTCAAGCTCTTCCTGGAGGATGCGATTTCCAAGTCTATTTACCAAAATAGGCAATTACAAAAGTCTTAGTCAAATAAGGGAAAATGTTGCTCTGATAATTAACACAACCTTTCTATTTGGTTTATAACCAGATGCTGCCATTTTTAAAGCCCTCTTGTGTCAGGGTCTGTTCATAGGATTCTTACTTTCAGTTCTTCCTTCCCCAAAACAGCAGCTAATGTCTATAGGTACAACATATAGTAAGATCTCTACTCAATGTGAAAAGGAATGTGAGAAAGAAACATTTCTGTCTTAGACAAAAACAGGTGGCCTTACCTCAGCATTAGAGGGAGTCTCCTCATCTGCCCTGTCACTAGCAGGCCCTCCATCAGGTCTTCCATGGAACTAGAGGGACACAGAGTAGCCGTCAGTACACTGGTGCAGTTCATGCATTACCTGGGGAACTTTAACTAGGACAAGGGGCTACAGTGATCAGGGCTGGTTGGGTAGAAAGCACATGTGATGCTACTCAGACTTCCTTTGTGCAAGAAAGAGAGACTAATGAGAACAGGAAAATTAGAAGTAGAGCCCTTGGCTTTGGAGCATAAAGGCAATCTAGTGAAATAGTTCATCTAATATTGGTTCTAAATTACACACTGAGTCAAATACAGAGCCCTATCCTTCTGCCCATTTTGAAGTGCAACTAAATTTCCTGTATCTCCTTGACATCAAGTTCATTACTGATTTGCCTGTCCCATGTATTTTATAAGATTTTGTTAAATTTCATAGGTTGACATAAGCATAATGAAAATTCCCATTTTAACAATTTTCTACTGGTACAATTAACTCATTCACCTTAATTACATTAACTATTTTTAATATCACCATTAATCTCCAAAATTTCTTCATGACCTGAAACAGAAGCTCTTTATCTATTAAATATTAATCTCATTGTCCTTTCCCCCAAATTCCTATTAATAATCCTTAATTGCCTTCCTTCTTCTGTTTTCTTTTGTAGATGTTTCACATATGGAGAATCATGCTCTCTTTGTCTTCTGTGTCATCTAATTTCACTCAGTATAATCATGTGGATGTCATCCCTACAGTAGGATGTCTCGGAACTTCCATTGCTTGCTATGGCTGAATTCCATTGTATGGATGTAGCCGTTTTTCTTTTTTATCCATTCATCTGTTGATGGACACTTGCATAGTTGTGAGCATTGGCTGTTGTGAATAATGCTGCTGTGAACATCGGATTGCAAGTATGTGTAGTCCCGTTTTCCAGTATACAGATATATATCTATGTGTATATATGTATGTATATAGATTTGTTAAATTGCTGGTTATATGGTTACTCTATATTTCACTTTTTGAGGGATTGCTCAAAACTGTTTTCCACAGTACAGGACAGTATGCCTTGGTCAAAGCCTGCAGAGCTTTTCAACAGATATTGAACCTTCATAGGGATGTATTGATACTGGCCCTTGAATTGTGCTTCCAACTAAACAATGAATGTAGTATGCTGAGCAAGAAGAGGAAAGATGGGAGGGGAGGATGCAGGAACCTCAGAAGTATCTTTTCATTTTTATGTGAATGTAAAACTGCTCTACATAAAGTCTGTTAATTTTTTCAAAGTATGGAAGCATTATTTCAGGACGTGTTTTAGTCAAAGGGGTGCTGATGCAAAGTGCCAGGAATCTGTTCGTGCCATAACCTACAAAATTGTAGGAGAGAGTGTAAACTACAATGTGAACTATATTCCATGCTTAGAGAGAATGCATGGAAGTGTTCTCACTTTCATTCCTTAAATAATTATTTGCTTCTCTCTCCTTTCTCTTTGTCTGGATAAAAGTTTGTCAATTTTATCAGTCTTTTCAAAGAACCAAATTTTGGTTTCATTGATCCTTTCAATTGTTTTTCTGTTCTTTTTCTCACTTATCTCCACTCTAATCTTTATTATTTCTAGTAATGTTAAGTTTGGCTTAGTCTTCTTTCCTCAAGATATGAAGTTAGGTTATTGATTTGATATCATTCTTTCTTAATGTAGGAATTTATAGCTATAAGTCTCCCAATGAGCAGTGCCTTGCTCCTTCCCATAGTTCTTGGCATGTTTCTTTTTTTTTTTCTCTAAGAATTTTCTGATTTCCCTTGTAGGTGGATTTCAGAAAATTATCCTGTTGTTTATTTAAAATGGGTTATATATTTTCCACTTAATAATACAATTCCAGTTTTCCTTCTGTTATTGATTTTTGTATCATTTAATTGTGGTAGGAGGGAAACTTCGTGTGATTTCAATTTTTTCATTTTTATTGTCTTGTTCCCTAACATATTGTCTAGCCTGGAGAAGGACCCATGGACACTTTAGAAGAATGTGTATTGTACTGTTGTTGAGTGATGTTCTGTATGTTTGTTAGGTGCCGTTTTTTTTTTCTTTTGTGTTATTGTTCACATCCTTATTTTCCCTCCTGATATTCTGTCTTGATAATCGATTCATTCTTGAAAGTGGTGTTTTGAAGTCTTCAACTATTATTTTACAAGTATTTCTTCTTTCAGTTTTGCCAGTGTTGTTTCATGTATTTTGTGGCTCTGTGCATATGTGTTGATGATTGTTATACTTTCTTGGTGGATTGACCCTTTTATTAATATATAATTTCTTCCATTTTCTTTTTTTGTAGTTTCGTACTTCAAGGTTATTTTTTTCTGTTAGTAGTATAACCACCCCAGCTCCCTTCTAGTTACTTTTAATATGTAATATTTTTATTCACCTTGAAACTGTTTGTTTCTTTGGATCTAAAGTGAGTCTCTTTAAAATAGCATAGGTATTCCAAATAATTTTTTTAATACGTTCTGTCAATATCTGTCTTTTAATTTGTGAGTGTAATCTATTTATTTTTAAAAAGATATTTAGATTATGTGATGTATAAAAAACATAGTAGATTGCCATATGCTCTGCTCTACATCTTGCACATTTTCCCACATTAACAACATCTTTCATTAGTGTGGTGCATTTGTTACAATTGATGAACATCCTTTGGTGCATTCCCTCTAAGCATGGAATATAGTTCACATTGTAGTTTACACTCTGTCCTACAATTTTGTAGGTTATGGCAAGATACATAATGGCCGGTATCTGTCACTGGAATGTTATTCAGAGCAATTCCATGTCCCAAGAATGCCCCCCCCATATTACACCTGTTTTCCCCTCTCCCTTCCCTCAGAACCTCCAGTGGCCACTGCCTCAACATCAATGACACAAGTTCTTCCATTGCTAGAATCACAATAATTCTATAGTAGAATACCAGTAAGTCTACTTTAATCCATAGTTCATTCCCCAATCCTGAGGATTCTGGAATGGTGATTCCCAATCCACCTTTTGTTAAGAGGGGACTTCGGGAAGTGGACTTGGCCCAGTGGTTAGGGCGTCCGTCTACTGCATGGGAGGTCCGCGGTTCAAACCCTGGACCTCCTTGACCCGTGTGGAGCGGGCTCATGTGCAGTGCTGATGCACGCAAGGAGTGCCCTGCCACGCAGGGGTGTCACCCATGTAGGGGAGCCCCATGCACAAGGAGTGCGCCCCGCCTGCCCAGGAATGGCGCCGCTCATAAGGAGAGCTGACACAAGATGACGCAACTAAAAGAAACAGGGATTCCTGTGCCGCTGACAACAGAAGCGGACAAAGAACACGCAGCATGGACACAGAGAACAGACAACTGGGGGCGGGGGGAAGGGGTGAGAAATAAATAAAAATAAATCAAAAAAAAAAAAAAGAGGGGGCTTTGATCCCATAGAGTAGATGGATGGGACTATCTTGTTTGCATTTGCCGACTCTCACTGTTCCTTGGGATAGGCATTGTCCATCATCATCTCCTTGTTGTTTGTCCTGGGTGAGTCCAATGAACTATAGAGTAGGTGTCGCAACTCTGATAAGATTCAAAGCCCAGCTGGCACATGGACAGCCCAAATATTTAAGTGCTTGTATGTACCCCTTTAATATATTTATTTCCACGCAATTACTTTGAATATCAGGATTTATTTAACCATTTTAATATTCATTTCCTGTTCATCTTATACTTTTTACCCCTCTTTTCCTCCATTGCTGCCTACTTTTGTGTAGAGTTGATCTTTTGTCATAGAACAGTTTGATCCCATTCTTATTTCTTTGTATATTTTTTAGATATTTTCTTTGTGGGGTTATATTGTAGTTTATATTTAACATCAGAAATTCATAATAATCTTGCTTGAGTTGACACAAACTTACCTTCACTTTCAACACTAACAAGAGAAGCTGAAAGTTAATAATTCTTAGATAAAACAGTTATAAACAAAATTTAATCCAGAAATGAATTACATTTTAAGATATATAAATGAAAGTACCTTTAAAGCTAATTTATTCTGAAAATACATGTGCATTTAAAGGCAATGACTAGGGAAATGGACTTGGCCCAATGGTTAGGGCGTCCGTCTACCACATGGGAGGTCCGCGGTTCAAACCCCGGGCCTCCTTGACCCGTGTGGAGCTGGCCCATGCGCAGTGCTGATGCGCGCAAGGAGTGCCCTGCCACGCAGGAGAGTCCCCCGCGAAGGGGAGCCCCACGCGCAAGGAGTGCGCCCCCCGTAAAGAGAAGGCGCCTAGTGCGAAAGAAAGTGTAGCCTGCCCAGGAATGGCGCCGCCCACACTTCCCGTGAAGACAACAGAAGCGGACAAAGAAACAAGACGCAGCAAACAGACACAGAGAACAGACCAGACAACCGGGGTGGGGGGAAGGAATTAAATAAATAAATAAATAAATCTTAAAAAAAAAAAAATAAAGGCAATGACTAGATTTTGTCAAGGTGGTGGCATTTTTTTCCTTTCATAACAGGGAGTTAGGGGGGTAAAAATTAATAGTCAAATACAGAATGAAAAAAGAAAAGGACAGGTAAAATAGAGGTAATGTGAATGAAGACCCATATTTAAGGTTGGAAGAGGTACAAAACCAGGAAATACCCAGAACTAAGCGGCCATATTTTTGAGCATTTTACAGAAAGAACAGGAGAGTCAGCTTTGTGAGGTTGGGAACGCTCTTCTGAATCACAGTATTACCTACAAATTCAAGGAAAAAAAAATCATATAAAATAACCAATAGAAAAAATACTGATGTCAGTTGGCATAAGGCAAAAATGGAGTAAGTGCAGAGTAACAGCACCACAAAGAAATGAAAAATCATCATTTTGATGTACTTTTATGCTGTACTTTTGAAAAACAAGGTATAAGGTGTTCAGAAAACAAAGTTAGATGTGAAAAGACATCAGATAAGAAATACTCAAAGAATGAAGGGACAGGAATGAGGAAAGCATATGAAAAAAAAAGGAGAATCACTTCAAAATATAATGTAAGACTAGAAGAAACACAGTGACTGATAATGCTTTATAAGAAATAGAAGTTGAAATGAGAAAAAAATATTCAAGAGAAATTAACAAAGATTGTAAAGATTTGGGGAAAAGTGTCAGAAGTTAAGGATAGGTACAGAAGAGCCAATATGTAAATAACTGGAGTGCATCTAAAGAGAAAACCAAAGCAGAGACCCGAAAGAAATTTAAAAGTTATCCTTTTTTTTTCTGGAAGTGGGAGGAATGTGTTGAAGCCATTTAGGAAAAGTGCAAACTGAGCACTGGAAGAGAATGATTATAAGAGCAATATATATTCTAGTCAGATTGATGGGCTTTAAAGAAAAAGAGAAATCCTTTGTGCATCTAGGAAAAAGTAAGTGGCATGAACAGAACATTAGAATCTCATCAAGGATTTTGAAACCATGCATCATGTCGAAGGAAAATGGAGTCATTAGTTTTGTATCAAAAAAAATTGACCTGCAAGTATGAAAGTCATGGAAGTTCCAAGTTTTATAATCAGACCGTGGGCCATGTGTAGTATTGTTCCAATGTTCCCTTCCATGTGAGTGAGCAGCAGAGTTCAGTAAAGGAAGTGTTTTAACTATGACTAAATGAGGGTTCTATGAGAGAGGGAGTGTCCTTGGCGGAAGCCACTAGGAAGACTGACTCGGGATAATTCAGGACGTTCTAACTCTCTTTAGGTTGCTTATCTGTATTTGTGTTTATTTTATTGATAAATATTAAGAAAAACAACTAGTAGGGCCTGTTTCTAAAACTCACTTTAATCTATCAAACTGAAAACTAAACTTTCACTGAATTGGCTGGTTAGAGAAAGGGTATAAGGGGTTGAGTCATGAGACATCTCCATTTCTTTGCTTTTATGCCTTCTGTCAGTCTCCAAACACCACCTCCTCTCAGGCTCCAGCAAAGACCATCAGTTCATGCATGGTTTTTGTAGCTGTCAGTACTAGGACCTGCAACGCAAACACAGGTTCTGGAATCTAGAAAGGCAGAGAGATGAATGGAGGAGGAAGCTGTACATGTTGACCCTACAGACACCTATAAGCCCTCTTCTCTATATTGAGGAGCTCTTGGATGGATGACCAAGCACCCTAGGGGCTTACATGGAATGGGTTGCTGTCCCCAGGTAGAAGTTCTCAGGACATCCTTCACTTCCTGTGCCTGTTTTTACCAGCTAGTTCTTATCTCCACTTGCATGTTCACATAAAATATTAATTGCAGCCACCCTTGTGTTCCCCTCAGTTTTGCTGAATTTCCTGAAGTGCCAAAAAGAGAGCTAGAAAAGCAGTGGATTCCATATGCACTTGTTTCCCTTCACCTCTTCTGACCTGCTCCACATTTCCTCTTCTTTCTCTTCAACTCTTTTTAGTTCCCAGATCTCTTCTCTTGAACCTAGTACAGGATAATTTCTAGAATCACACTTGTTCTGGAAAAGTGTTGACAGCTGGGAGAGGGAGGGAAGGAAACATTTCTGCGTGCCCCAGTTACCCAGGGCAGGAAAACACCCAGTGGCCTGAGGAAAGCTCACAGGGAGGGGCATGAGTAGAGTTTGGGGGACAGGGCAGACTGTCTCACTGGAGCTGTGGGTTCTGAGAGAGCAGGGGGCCCTCAGCCCTGTGGTCCAGAGATGCTGTGGTGGGCCCAGTTGATTCCAGGAGACCAGGTCAGCAGTGTTGTGGAGCCAGTGTGTGAAACAAGGCAGTCAGTAGCCCCTTCACTAAGTCCTCCAGAAACCCTGCCAGGCCTTGGAAAGTACTGGGGGGCAGCAGGACTGCAATCTCTCTCAAATGGGAGCAAATTCAGGTTTTATTCCTAAGCCTGGAATTTTGGATTTGGGTGAAGAGTGGAGGCTAGAAGTGAGTTCAAGGATGTGCATCCCCCTGTCCTGCACCAGGACACACAGTCACACCCCTCCCCTGCCCCGCACACTCACCAGCACACCACACAGACTTACACAGACTCCCCAGTTCCTGCACACAGAATCCATGCCATCTTAGGGGAACACTGATGCTTACAAGAACTGTAGTTCTTTAACTGGAAAATGACTTCCTTTAACCATACTGGAACCATTGTTTCTTCCAGGAGATCGAACCAGAGTGATTCTCCAGACAAAGCCAGCAAGAATGCTCTGATTTTCTTATGCAGAATTTTCCTCAAAAGTGAGTGATTTCAGAAAATGTACTGTTTTTGCTTGTTCTTAAGTCATACCAAATTACAGAAAGGAAAACTCCATGTCAGATCATTCAGTGTAGTGTTTGCTCAGGTACTTAGTTCTCTTGGTGCTTTAGAGGAATAGATGGGAAACGGTGGTCAAGTCAAAGGCCCAGTAAGGAAGTATAGGGACTTCTGTGGAAGGGCACATGCTTTGCTTGAAAATAAATCTCTCAAGTCCATTTTGCTTTGCAATTGCAAAATTCTTAATCAGTGGAGAAACAAATGATGCTGTGGTAACGATCCTTACCATGTAGTTAATAATCTGCTGTTGCCTTTTGTGATGCCTTTTTAAAAAAGGGGTCAATTTGAAGACCCCAAGCACATTGGGGTTTTAGCCATGAATTACTCAGGGAGTATTCTGGCCTTGGACAAGAGTGTAGAGTGTTTAGAATGTGTGGTTTAACAAGTACAGTATAAGCTGCTGCTGGACCATCCTTCTTACTGTAAGAAGAATAGCAAAGACAGTAGGATGAAAGAATTGTGAATCGGAGTGCTTGGTTTTGTAGTTAATGGCAACCTAAAGTAACTTGTAATAAGCAGTTTACAAATGGTACTAAAATTCAGTGACAATGTCCCTTGGTGCCTCCCATATGTTCTGTATCTCACCTAAATTTCCAAAATTGCCAGTGTTTTCATGACGTCTTTGAGATCATTTCAATCTCCATGTATCCACATATGCTGACCAAGCATTTACCATATGTTCTACCATTTTGGCGGACTGAATTCAATCCTGGGCAACACAAATGCTCTGGATTTGAAATCATCTCGTTTTTTCCCCTCAAAACTGAGTGTTTCCATAGTATGTACTGATTTTGCTTGCTCTTGAGGCATCCTGCATTTACATAGAAGAAAATGCTGTGAGAATTCATTCTGTATAGTGTTTGTTCAGATCTTGGTGATTTTAGAAATAGTGGTAAAGTCAAAGACCAGAAGAATAAGTGTAGAGCTGTTTCTATCCATTTGGTGGTAATTATAAAAGTCTTATTCAAGGAAGAAAAATTACTTCTGAGGAAAAGTCTCCTTACCACACAGTTTATAAGCGAAGGCTGCCTCTTTTATTAGGAGTTCCCTCTCCAAAATTTCTCCTCCCTAAAAATGGTAGCTAGCATTTGTAGTGTACATCTATACTCAATTGAAAAAGAATGAATCCAAGGAAGGAACATATCTATCTTAGAGAAAAACAGGTGACTTTATCTTGGCATTAGATATGGTCTCCTCATCTACCCTGTTAGCCCGAAGCTCTTCTAATATGTCCACCAAGGGAGCTGGGAGGCAAAGAAACTGTCACCTTGCTCAGGGAACTTGACTTGACTTGGGCCAGGAAGGGGCTAGAGTGTATGGAAGCTGTATGTTAACAAACGTGGACTGACGTCCTACTCAACATTGCATCATAGAAGAAAGAGACCAAGGAGAGGAGCAGGAAAGAAATAAGAAATAGACTTCCTGGTTTTGTAGTTAAAGACAATTCATATTAGTGTAAAATAATCAGCAAATAGTCCTGTGGTGCTGTGCTACAATGATTCAATGACAGAGTCCTGTTACTCCTCCTGCTCATTTTGAAACCGAGCTAAATTGCCAGTATCTTTTCTATTCCATCTAAGACGGTTTCTGCCAACATTGCATTTCTCATATATTATATAGGATTTAAAAAAATTACTAAGGTAACATTTAAATAACATAAAATTTCCATTTCAACCACCTTTTTTAGATTTATTTTATTTCATTTATTTCTCTATTCCCCTCCCCTGCATTGTCTGGTCTCTGTGTCCATTCACAGTATGTTCTTCTGTATCTGCTTGTATTCTCATTAGGTGGCTCCTGGGACCTTCCCGAGTGGGAGAGAGGCAATCATTCTCTTGCTCCACCTCAGCTCCCTGATCTGCTGCTTCTCTTATTGTCTCTTCTCTGTGTCTCTTTTTGTTGCTTCATCTTGGTGTGCCAGCTCTCCGCATGGGCCAGCATTCCTGCATGGGGCAGCACTCTGTGTCGGCCAGCACTCCGCTCAGGCCAGCTCTCTACATGGGCCAGCTTACCACATAGGTGAGCTTGCCTTCACCAGGAGGCCCTGGGTTTTGAACCCTGGACCTCCTGTATGGTAGAGGAGGAACCCAATTGCTTGAGCCTCATCCACTTCCCTCATCAATTTTTATGCACGTAATTCAGTGGGATTAATTACATTTACACATTGTGTTTCCATCACTACCGTCCAATACTAAAGCTTTTTCATCACATGTATATAAACTCCATATATAGCACTCCATTCCCCCTGACCCAATAATAGAAGTCTTTGTGAATTTATTCTAGAAATTTCCTATTAGTAGAATCATACAATATTTGTCCTTTTGAGTCTATCTTATTTTACTTAGTATAATGTTTTCAGGTTCATTCATGTGTTAGCATATATTAGAACTTGATTATTTTCAAAGACTGAATAATGTTCTATTATATGTATAGAACACAGTTGGGTTGCTTCAACTGTTTGGCTGTTGTGAATAATGCTTCTAGGGATATTGGTGTACAAATGATTGTTTGGGTCTCTATTTTCAATTCTAATATACCTATTAGTAGGGTTGTAGGTCATATGGTAATCCTTTTAAGTTTTCGAGGAGGCGCTGTGCTGTTTCCAGAGTGGCTGTAAAATTTATCATTCCCACCAGCAATGTATGAGGACTCTTATTTATTCACATCCTAGCACTTGTTATTTTCCTTTCATTTTTTTTTATATTGGCTATCATAGTATAACTCATTTTCATTTCCCTACTATATAATGTCTTTGAATATCTTTTCATGTCCTTATTGGTCATTGGTATATCCTCTGGAGAATTATCTTTTCAATTCCTTTGCCCATTTTTAATTGGGTTGTTTTTCTTTCTGTTGTTGTGTGTGTTTTTTTTAATTTTTATTCCCTTTTTTTTAAGATACATAGATCACACAAAATGTTGCATTAAAAAGTATAAGAGGTTCCCATATACCCCCACTTTCCATCCCCCCCATTCCTCCCATGTCAACAACACATTCATTGCATTTGATGAATACATTTTCGAGCACTGCTACATAGCATGGATTATAGTTTACATTGTAGTTTACACTTTCTCCCAGTGCGTTCAGTGGATTGTGGCAGGATATATAACATCCTGCATCTGTCCCTGCAGTGTCATTCAGGACATCTCCAAGTCCCAAAAATGCCCCCATGTCACACTCCTTTTCCTTTTCCCTGCTGTCAGGAACTCCAGAGGCCACTGAGTCCACATCAGTGAGATAATTGCTTCCATTGCTAGAGTCACAATAATTCTATAGTAGAATACCAGTTAAGTCCACTGTAGTCCATATTTTATTCCTCTATCCTGAGGACCCTGGGATGGTGATGCCAACTCCTCTCGATTGAGAAGGGGCTTCTTTCCCACATGGCTGGTGGATGTGACTCTCATGCCTGCAGCTGTATGCTCTCTTGGTTCCTGGGTGTAGTGGTTGTCCATTCTCACCTCCATTTCAACTGACCTTGGTAATTCCAATGAACTGGAGTGTAGGTCCTCCAACACCGCTGAGGCTCAGGGCCCAGTTGGCACATGGACAGCCCAGAGATCCAAGTCCCGTGGGCATATAGCATTCCCAACCCAAACAGAGATTCAATAAAAGGGACAGAAAAGGCATGTGTAGAAAGTCACATCTGAGTCCAACTCCATTACACTTAGGAGAACAAGTTCCCATTTAGGGCCCACAGTTAAGGCACTGATCTCTTGAGCTATCTGCCATGACCATAGGACCAGGGTGTCTTCATAGCCCTCAGGAGCACCCTGCTGAGATATGCATAAGCATGATCCTCTGATGACCTCTCAACTCATTTTATAGTCTCTTAGCCATATAAACTCATTTGTCTTTACCATTTCCCCCTTTTAATCAAGGTCTTTTTCCAGTTACATCACCAATCTGTACTTGGTTGTAATCCCTTGGTGCCAGGGAGCCTCATCCTGGGAGTCATGTCCTATGCTGAGGAGAAAGTAATGCACTTACATGCTGTTAGGTCAGAGAGTGGCCATTTTGGAGCAACATGGAAGCTCTCAGAAGGTAAGTCTTAGGCACCCTGCAATACTAGGCCAGGTTGAAATTCCAATGACAAGAGGTCCATATGCATAAGCATCAGTATCAAGGTCTCATCAGTGGACCATCCTTCTTCACTGGTCATTGCCCTTGCCCTGTGGGGATTGTTGGTGTTCCATTGGGGAATGTGTCAGAGCTCTCCCAATGGGAACCCAGCACTCCCTCACTTGTATGAAACTCTACCCACTGTGTCAGTACCCAATGAACATACAAACATATCTATACCCTGTATATCCATGCCAAGGTGAGCTCCCTCCCATACATCCCCCATCAGTGACACCCAACACCAGTGTTCCTCCCCTGCCCTACTTGAACCCTGTGTGATCCAAAAGTTCTTCATAATGAAGCCTAATATATGGCCAAATTCAATTAATAGGAAAATGAAATAGTAATTCTTAGTTTAAACATTAGAAAGGAAATAGTTTAGAAAGGAATTTAGTTTAGAACTAAAAAAAGCTCAAAATTTGGGGTATTAAAAAACGGAAAATATTGCAAAAGTATTTTTTGACATTTTGCCTTTTATCACTGTAATAATAGGTGTTGTCTTATATGTACAGTAGCAAGGCTATCTTTTCCATTTCTTCCTCAGTGTCGTACCTCTTTTTTATATTTTTTTCATTATGTCTTCAAAGAAGTTTTAGGTTACATTAAAGTCACATACAGAATATAAGGGACTCCCATATACCCAACATTCTCCCCCTTCTCTCCCTTCCCCACCAATGATATTTTTACATGTGGATGTTCCATTTGCTACAGATGATGTATAAATATTGAAACGTAACTACTAACCATGGTCAGTCGTTTACATTATGGGCTACATTTTAGAATGTACACTCTTTAAAAGTTTTTAGTGAAATTCAACATGGCCTTTATCCATCGTTGAATGATCATGCAGAACACTTCCATTGCCCCCCAATTGCCCCTCTTCCATCTAGTCTATTCCTCTCTTCCCCTCCCCTTCTGGCGCACAGTGACAACCAAGCTTCAGTGCTTGAACAAGATTCATAGATACTTGTGACAATGCTGAGGGCTTGACATACTAGCCTGTCCTCCCCCGTTAGGAGCCACCCTGTTCTTGAGAGACAACATCCCCTCTGAAATCATCAGCCTCCCCAGGATGGGGGTGCAACACCTTCCTACTCATTGTGTGGCTCTCCATCCATTGATATAACACACTGTGACAAAATGAGCACTCACACACGCCCTAGAAGCCTACTCCAGGTGCATCCTTTTTCAGATGTTCCCCTTCCAAACCCCTAAACCAGTAACCCTTCATTGTCATATTGCTAAAAGGTTTTCTGAACATACCTGCCAATCTCCTGTGTTCACCTGTTCCCTCCGCCAACATTCCCCCCAGTTCCATGGACTTCCGACCCATCCTCCCTGCCTTAGACCCTGCCAAGCTTGCATTGCCCAACCCGATAGTATCCCAACACCCTTCATATTCCTTCATTGCCCAACTACTCACTTCCTCTTTATCTGGATTTTGCCTGTGTGGGTATTTGCTCACAACCACCTTCTACCTTTCTATTTCCTGTAAGCCTGTCTTCCAGACTCTAGCTCTCTGAGTTGGCTGGATTTGCTTAATTCACATCAGAGTGGTCATGTAATATTTCTCCTTTAATACCTGGCTTCCATCACTCGACATAAGGTTCTCAAGATTCATCCATGTTATCCCGTGTGTTTGTAGTGTATTCCTTCTTACAGCTGAATAGCATTCCATTGTATGCGTATATCACATTTTGTTTGTCCATTCGTCTGTTGAAGGGCATTTGGGTTGACTCCAACTTTTGGCAGGAGTGAATAATACCGCTATGAACATTGGTGTGCATGTATCCATTCGTTTTCAGTTCTTCTGGGTATATACCCAGCAATGAAATTGCTGGGTCATATGGCAGATCTATAGTTAGTTTTTTGAGGAACCACCAGTCTGTCCTCCACAATGACTGGACAATTCTGCATTCCCACCAGCAGTGGAAGACGGTTCCTATTCCTCCACATCCTCTACAACACTTGTAGTCCTCTGTTTTTTTAATAGCCGCCAGTCTATTGGGTATAAGATAGCATCTCATTGTAGTTGCATTTCTCTAATAGTGATGTTCGGCATCTTTTCAGGTGCTTTTTAAGTCATTTATATTTCTTCTTTGGAGAAGTGTTTGTTCAAATCTCTTGCCCCTTTTTAAATCGTTTTGTTCATCTCTTTATTTTTTAGATATAGGTTTTCTTTATATATGCTGGCTATTAGGCTCTTATCAGATACATGGTTACCGAATATTTTCTTTCATTGAGTAGGCTGTCTTTTCACTTTCTTGACAAACTCCTTTAAGGTGCAAAAGGCTTTAATTTTGAAGAGGTCCCTTTCATCTGTTTTTTTCTTTTTTTTCTCCCGCTTTTAATGTGAAGTTCATGAAGCCATTTCCTATTACAAGGTCCTGTTGATGCTTCCCTATATTACCCTCCAAGGTCTTTATGGTCTTGGCTTTTATATTTAGATCTTCGATTCATCTTGAGTTGATTTTTCTATAAGGTTTGAAATGGTGTTCCTCTCTCATTCTTTTGCATATGGATGTCCAGTTCTCCAAGCACCATTTGTTGAAGAGGCCATTGTCTCCCAATTGAGTGGGCTTGGTGGCCTTGTCAAATATCAGGTGACTGTATATGTGAGGATCTGTATCAGAACTCTGAATTCGGTTCCATTGGTCAGTATGTCTATTCTTGTGCCAATACCATGCAGTTTTGTAGCTTTGTGTAGTATATTTTAAAGTCAGGTAATGTGATTCCTCTGATTTGATTTTCCTTTTTCAATATGTCTTTGAGTGTTCAGGGCCTCTTCCCCTTCCAAATAAATTTCATAGGTAGTTTTTCCAATTCAGTAAAAAGTGCTGTGTCGATTTTGATTGGGATTGCATTAAATCTGTAGATTAGTTTGGATAGGATAGACATCTTAAGGATATTATTCTTCCTTTCCATGAACAAGGAGTATTCTTCCATTTATTTACGTCTTCTTTGACTTCCTGAAAGTGTTGTGTAGTTTTCTGGGTATGTCATTTAAGGCATTAAATTCATTCCTAGCTATGTGATTTTTTTAAGTTCCTACTCTAAATGGTATTTTTTTCTTGATTTTCTTCTCAGTGATCTTTACTGGTTCATGTGTTAGAATTTTGCACAAGTGGTGGTCCGCTAGCAAGTCCGAGAGCACGTGATTGGGTGCTTGACGCTGTCCGTCAAGGGTAGGGCCCCTCCCTCTTGGGGGCGTGGAGTCCTGGAGTGGGGCGGGGCCTCATTGGCCGAGGCGCAGGCGCAGAAGCTCCGCCCCTCAAGTCCCGCCCAGTGCACTGCGCGGGCCCCTCCTTTAAGAGCTCGCGGTGTTTGGGGAGCGCACGAGGACCTGCTGGCGTGTTTCGGGGGCGCAGCTAGGGACCCCGAGGGCCGGAGGGACATGTGTAGGCCGGCGTGGGGGCTGCGGGAGCGCTCGGCCCCGCGTCCAGGGACCCCGCCTGTGGACCCACCCCACCGTAACGGTAAGTTTGGGGACCCGACTTGACGTCGGGGCGGGGCGCAGGCGGGCGGGGACCCCCAGAGGTGCGGAAAAGCGGACGAGCGAGCCTCCCCTTGCTGCGTCGAGGGGGCGCCCATGCCGCGCCCCTAAAGTTCCTGCTGACTCGCCTGTGGGTGGCGCGGGGGGCAGAAAGTTGTACGGGGCGCCCAGGCCCTGCGTGCCCTCAGGGCATGTTGGGGACCGGGCAGGGCCGCGCTGGGTGGGGGCGCTGCTTCCGCGGGCGGCGTGGGGCGGGGGGCGCACGTTCCAGTCGGGGGTCCCAGCCCAGCCCGGGGTCCCAGCCCAGCCCGACTGGCCTGCCGCGCGGGGCCCCGTGTCAGAATAAGGGTCCCGCGGTCCATGGGAAGGGTGGGCCGCCCCTCCCACAGTCCCACCTTTCCCGCACCATGGCGATATTTCCCCCCACTGTACCCCCTGCCCCCCCAGGGTCTTTCCTCCCCCCTTCACAGTACTCCTGCCCCCCCCCCGCCCCCAGCATCCTCCTGTACTCCACACAGTCCCTCCAACCACCCGCAGAAGGTTTCCCCCCATGGTCCCTCCCATCCCTGGAAAGTCCCTCCCCCATAGTTCTTCCAACCCCGAGGCCCTTCCTATGCCCACACAGTCTCTCCTGCTCCCCCATAGTCCCACCCCCTGCAAGGGCCCTGCCCCCTCCCCGCCACTTTGGGGCCTTTCCTGCCCCAACAAAATACCTCTCCCTTCCCTAAGGTCCCTCCCTGCATATGGTCCCTCCTAGGCTCTTATGGTCCCTTTCCCCCCCCCCCTAAAGTTCCTCCTCCTCGCTTACTGTCCCTCCCCCACATGATCACCCCTCCCCCTGTCACTGCCCCATGGTTCTCCCCCCATAGGCCGTTCTGCCCCCCCTTTGGTCCCTGTGTCTCCAAAATCTGTCTTTTCCCTCTCCATTCTCCCCCCCCCACATGATCCCTCACCCCCACAATCTCTTCTGCCCCCCCATTGCCCTTCCTGCCCCCCCCACTCCTCTTCCTGGATGGTCCCTCCTGCTCCATCATGCTACCTCCACCCCCACAGTTTCTCCCGCCTCCCCAGTGTCCTTTGTGTCCCCCCAAAGTCCCTCTTCCATCCCCATGGTCCCTCACTCCCCACAGTCCCTCATGGCTCCCTGTTCCTCCTACCCTCATGGTCACTCCCACCTCCAGAAGGTCCCTCCCACCAAAGTCTCACCCTCAGGGTCTCTCCTGCTCTTACAAAGTCCCTCCTTCCCCCTTCCCTTCCCTCTTCCCCCACAGTCCCTCCTGCTTCCCCAGGGTCCCCCCCCCCTCGGTCCTTCCTCCTCCCCATGGTCCCTTCACCCCACTGTCCCCCCTTCCTCCCCATAGTCCCTCCTGCTCCCCCCACAGACTCTGCCCCTTGTCCCTCCTCTCCCCCAGTCCCTTCCTCCCAAGGTTCTTCTGGTCCTCTCCAACATCCCTTTTGTCCCCCCCCATAGTACCTCCCCCCAAGGTCCTTCCTGCTCTGCCATGCTACCTCCAACCCCCACAGTTCCTCCTGCACCACTAAAGCCCCTTCTTCACCCCATAGCTCTCTCACCCATGGCCCTTTCTGCCCCCTATGGTCTCTGTTCTCCCCCACAAACCCTTCTGCCGCCCCCCCACCCCAGTACCTTCTCCCTGCCAAGGTTCCTCCTGTTCCTCCAAGGTCCCTCCTGTTCCCCACAGGACACTTCCTGCTCTGCCATTCTCCCTCCACTCCCACTGTTCCTCCCGCCTCCCCAGGGCTCCTCCCCCCATGGTTCCTCCTTACTGCCCCATGCTTCCTCTTCCACCCACCCTACAGCACCTCCTGTCCCCGGGATTCTTCCCCCCCACTGTCCCTCCTGTCTTCTCACAGTCCCTCCTCGCCACCATGGTCTCTCCTGTCCCTCCTTGTCCCCTTCTGCCCCACTGTGCCCCCCCCACACACACACATTCCCTCCTGCTTCCCCTTGGTCTCTCCTGCCCACCACAGCCCTTTCTGCCTCCCCCCCCCCCCCATGACCCCTTCCTCACCCCTTTGGTCCCTGCACCCCTCCATGGTCCCTTCTCCCCCTCCACAGTGCCCCCTCCCTCCCTGCATTCCCCTGGGTTCCCCCCATGGTCCACCCCTTTGCCCTGCCCTCTGCCCTCCTGATCCTCTGAGGTCCCTAGGTTGCTTCCCCTTTCAGCACCCCCTTCCCAACCCCTGCACTCCCACCTGGAAAGGTGAGGCTCAGGGCCTGGCCTGCAGCAGCTGGCTCTTAAAGGGGTTATTGCTGAGGGAAATTGATCGCTCCCAGGGGAAGGGCTCCTGGGAAGGCCCAGGGGGAGCGTGACTGACACCCGGTGTGTGCCTGCAGGGAGCCCAGTGAATGGGGACCCCTGCCTGGAGGGGCCTCTGGGTGCAGGTTTGTGTCCAGCCCAGGAATTTTTTAGGGACCACACCAGTTTGCAACTAAAAGTGTGTATCCTGCTTCAGGTCTGCAGGTGTGGGCCCTTCATCATCTTAGGGACTTTGCATTCTTTAGGTCAAAGCCCTGGTGGGTCACTGGAGCCTTTCATTTTCTGTCTTCCTCCCCTGTTTTACTGGGTTCTGCTTTCTGGGAGTACACAGGGCAGGTGAGGTCTGGGTTCTGGGGAACCACTCCCACTGTGTCCCCTCCTGGCTGTGGCTGCACTAGAAGCCCTGGGACAGCTTCAGCCTTGGCTTCCTTCAGAGCTCCCCGTGGTCCCAGGGACACTCTTTTCCTTTTGATAGTGGTTACATACCATATAATTTCTCCAAAGTGTATGATCCGTGGCTTTTAGTATAATCACAGTATTGTGCATTCATCACCACAAAAATTTGAAGACATTTTCAGTACTCTAAAGAGAAAAACCCCACGCTACTTAGCAGTCCTTCCCCAGCCCTACATAACCACTGATCCAACTTCATCTTTATAAACTGATTTACATTTACATTTTATGTAAATGAAATCATACAATATGCAGTACTTTGTGTCAGGTTTTTTTTACTTAACATAAATGATATTATGATAGTAATATTTTTTAGTGTTAACATATATTTGTCTAATTTCAAAGAAAAGAGTCATATATGCAGTTTTATCCATATTTAATTTATTCGCTTCTTTAAAGATAAATAGATCACAAAATGTTCCATTCAAAAACATAAGAGGGTCCCATTGCCACTCCCCATCCCCCACCCCCACTTCTCCTGCATCAACATCCCCTTTCATCCTTAAGAAACATTCATTGCATTTGGTGAATACACCCAGTGAATGCCCCATATCACACCTTTTCCTCTCTCTACTTGCCATCAGCAACTCCCATGGCCATCGTTTCCCTATCAATGATATATTTTCTTCCATTTCTAGAGTCACAACAATTATATAGTAGAATACCAGCGAATCCACTCTAATCCTCCATCCTGTGGATCCTGGGATGGCAATGTCCACTCCTCCTCTAAATCGAGAGGGGGTTAGATCCCACATGGCCAATGGATGCGATTCTACTGCTTGCAGCTGTAGACACACTCGGTTCCCTGGTGTGGTTGTTGACCATTCTCATTTCCCTGTCAGCTGACCTGGGTAAGTCCAACGAAATGGACAGTAGGTGTTTCAACTCTGCTGCAGCTCAGGGCCCAGCTGGCACATGGACAGCCCCGAGATTCAGGTCTCCTGAGCATACACCAAGCTCAGCTCCAACCGCAGGTTCAGTAAAAGTGACAGAAGAGGTATGTGTAGAGAGGTCACATCTGAGTCCAGCTCCATCACACTGAGGAGCACAAATTCCAAAGTAAGGCCCGCTGGCAAGACAGTGAACGCTGCAGCCAGCTGCCATGACTGTAGAACCTGTGTGTCTCTGTAACCCTCAGAAGCACCAGTACCTGGGGTTGTATCTACTTTGGCTGTCTCTGGGATTCTGCTGAGCTGTGTGTAAGCGTGACCCTGCTAATGAACCCCTGACTCATTTTAAAGTGTCTTAGCCATGTAAACTCATTTGTCTTTACCATTTACCCCTTTTATTCAAGGTCTTTCTCTAGTTGAATCAGCAGCTGGTAGTGATAGAATCCCTCCATGCCAGGGAGGCTCAGGGTGCCTGAAATTAGGTAGTTAAAGGTACATGTATATTTATGGATGTACCACCTTTTATCCATGCACCAGCTAATAGACATTCATATTTTTTTTCCAGTTTTGGCTGCCATGCAGTTGCCCTAGGAATCATTGCATGGGCACAGTTTCATTTGTCTTGTATTTATTTCTTGGAGTGGAAATAGGAAGATTTACGGTAAGCTTATATTTTTAAGAAACTGACAAAATGTTTCCCAAAGTGGCGGCAACATTTTGCATTCTTACCAGAAATGTATTAGGGCCCCAGGTTTGCCACATCTTCTTTAACAGTTGGTATTATGTCTCTTGGTTTTAACCATTCTAGTATGGATAGCAGAGGGTTTTTTTTTTTTCCAAGATTTATTTATTTATTTACCCCCCCACCTTGTGACTTTTTTTTTTTGCTGTCCTCTGTGTCAGTTCACTGAGCGTTTTTTTTTTTCTTTTCTGTCTGCTTGTCTCTTTGTTGCGTCACCTTTTCTGTGTCAGCTCTCCATGGTGCACCGGCTGTCAGCTCTCTGTGGTGCATGGGCGAGCTCACCTTCACAAAGAGGCCCTGGAATGGGAACCCAGGGTCTCCCATATGGTAGATGGGAGACGGGAGCCCAACTGATTGAACCACAGCCGCTGCCCTTTATGGCAGATTTTGACATGTATTTTTTTAGTGATGAAAACAATGAAATGTTTCTTCTTTGGTAAATGTGTATTTACATGTTTTCCCATTTTTAGGAACTGTTTGTCTTTTTTTAAAAAAAACAATAAAACAAAACCAAAACATATAATTCATCCAAAGTGGTCAGTCAGTGGTATTCAGCACAATCACATAGTTGTTCACTGATCACCTCAGTCATCATTAGAGCATTTTCATTATTTCAGTAATAATAATAAGAAATGAAAAACAAGAATTCCTTCCCTCTTGATCTCTCTATGCTTCCCCTGCCATCAACAGATTCCATTTCTGAATACTTTTTATTTCCTCTAAAAATTAATTCATGGTTTACATTTTATATAAGTGGAATCATACATTATGTTACACTATATTTAGGTCATAGTAAAGCAAGATTCCTGTATTTGTCCCTTTGTGTCTGGCTTGCTTCACTCAACATACTGTTCTCTAGGTTAATCCATGTTGTCATATGCTTTATGACTTCATTTCTTTCTCTACTGCTGCATGATTTTCTATTGTGTGAATACACCACAGTTTATTTATCCATTCATTGGCTTATGGACACTTGGGTCGTTTCCAGCTTTTGGCAATTGTGAGTAATGCCATTATGAATGTAGTTGTGCAGACGTCCATTCATGTTACTTCTCTCAGTTCTTCTGGGTATATACCCAATATAGTGGTATTTCAGGGTCACTTGGCGAATCTATACTCAAGTTCTTTAGGAACTGCCAAGCAATTATCCACAGTGGCTGTACCATAATGGCCCTACCAGTAGTGAATAAGTGTTCCTATCTCTCCACCTCTTCTCCAACACTTGTAGTTCTCTGACTTTTTAATAGTGGCCATTCTGATAGCTGTGAAATTCTATCTCGTTTCGATTTGCATTTCCCTAATCGTTAATGGGGTTGAATATTTTTTCATGTGTTTTTTGCCGTTTGTGTTTCCTCTTTGGATAAATGTCTACTCGTGTCTTTTGCCCCTTTTTTAAATTTATTCCCCCCTCCCCTTGTGGCTTTTTGCATGCTGTCTGTTCTCTGTGTCCATTTGCTGTGCTTTCTTCTGTGCCTGTATTTATTTTATTTATTCCGTCCCACCTTGTGACTTGCTTGCTGTCTGCCCTCTGTGTCCATTTACTGCCCGCAGTGATTGCGGGCCGGGTGGCACTCTACAGCGCCCGGGCCGGTGGCTCTGCACAGCGTGTGGGCCAGCCTGCTTTCACAAGGAGGCCCCAGGACGTGAACCCAGGGCTGCAAATATGGTAGATGGGAGCCCAACTGATTGAGCCACAGCCTCTTCGATTTTGCCCATTTTTCCATTGGGTCATTTGTCTTTTTATTGAGTTGTAATATCTCTCTTTATAACTTGAATATTAACCCCTTATCAAACAGGTAGATTTCTAAGTATTTTCTCCCATTGAGTCAGCTGCCTTTTGACCCTTTTGACAAAGTCCTGGGAGGTGCAAAAGTTTTAAATTTAGAGGAGGTCCCATTTATCTAATTTTTCATTTGTTGTTTGTGCTTTGGGTGTAAGGGCCAAGAAACTACCATGTACCACAAGATCTTTAAAATGTTTCCCTACTTTTTCTTCTAATAGTTGTGTGGTATTTGCTTTCATATTTAGGTCTTTGATCCATTTTGAGTTGATTCTTGTATAGAGAGTGAGATACTGGTCCTCCTTAATTCTTTTGGTTATAGATAACCTGTTCTCCCAGCAGCATTTGTTGAAGAGTCTGTTTTTGTCTGATTAACACAGACTTGGTACGTTTGTCAAAAACTAGTTGACCGTAGAGATCAGGGTTTATTTCTGTACTCAGTTCAATTCCACTGATCATTGTGTCTCTCTTTATGGCAGTATCATGGTTATTTGTCCACTGTAGCTTTGTAATATGTTTTGACATCAGGCAGTGAAATTCCTTCTATGTTGCTCTTCTTTTTTAGAATACTTTTGTCTACTCATGTGTACTTGCCCTTCAAAATGATTTCATAATTGTCTTTTCTATTTTTGTAAAGTTGACTGTTTTAATTTTGATTGGTATTGCTGTGAATCTATAAATCAGTTTAGGTAGGATTCACATCTTCCTGACATTCAGTCTTCCAGTCCATGAACATGGGATGTCTTTCCAATTGTTTAGGTCTTTTAAAATTTCTTTTAGCACTGTTTTGTAATTTTCTCCATGTAGGTCCTGTACTTCTTTTTTTAAATTGATTCCTAGGAATTTGTTTTTTTGTTGCTATTGTAAATGGAATTTTCCCCTGATTTCCTCCTCAGATTTGTGCACTACTAGTGTATAAAAACATTACTGATTTCTACATGTTGATTTTGCTGCCTGCTACTTTGCTGAACTCATTTATTAGCTCTAGTAGCTTCGTTGTAGACCTTTCAGAATTTTCTAAATATAAGATCATGTCATCCACACAAAAAAATTTCTTAATTCTTTTAATTCCTTTTTCTTTTCTTATTGCTCTACCTAGAGCTTCCATTACAGTGTTAAATAACAGTGGTGCTAGTGGGCATCCTTCTCTTCTTTCCGGTCTTAAAAGGAAAGCTTTCAACCTTTCCCCAGTGGTTATGATGTTAGATGTAGGGTTTTTCATATGTGTCTTTTATCATAGTAAGGAATTGTCCTTCTTTTCATCTCTTTTGAAATGTTTTCATAAGAAAGGATACTGGATTTTGTCAAATGCTGCCTCGATTGGGATGATCATATGTTTTTCTTTTTCCTTCCTTCAGTTTGTTAATGTGGTGTATTGCTTTGATGAATTTTCTTATGTTGAACCAGCCTTGCCTACCAGGAATAACGCCCATTTGGTTGTGATATATAAGTCTTTCGATATGCTGCTGGATTCGATTTCTAAATATTTTGTTGAGAATTTTTGCATCAATGTTCCTTAGAGAGATTGGTCTGTCATTTTCTTTTCCTTGTAGTGTCCTTATTTGGTTTTGGTGTTATGGTGATATTGGCTTATTAAAAAGTGTTGGGTTATTTTCCTTCCTATTCAACTTTTCATGAGAGTTTAAAGAGGATTGATGTTAATTCTTTTGAAGTGTTTGTTAGAATTCACCTGTGAAGCCACATGGTCCTGGAGTTTTCTTTGTTGGAAGATTTTTGAAGACAGAATCTGTGTCTTTAAATGTAACTGGTTTTTGTTCTTGTATTTCTCGTAGTATCAATGTAGGTTGGTTGTGCATTTCTAGGAATTTTTCCATTTCATCTATGTTGTCTTGTTTGTTGGCATACAGTTTCTCAGAATATCCTGTCATGATCCTTTTCAGTTCTGTGGGGTCATTCATAACTTCCCCCCCTTTAATTTCAAATTTTATTTATTTGTTTCCTTCTTTTTTTCCCCTTAATCTTGCTAAGGGTTTGTGAATTTTATTGATGTTCTCGAACCAGCTTTTGGTTTTGATTTTCTCTATTTTTGAAATTCTCAATTTCATTTATTTCTGCTCTAATCTTTATTATTTTTTTCTGCGTGCCTTGAGGATTAGTTTGCTGTCTATTTCTAGTTTCTCTTGTTGTTCGGTAAATTCTTTGAGTTTAGCTTTCTTCTTTTTTAATACAGGCTTTTTAGTCTATAAATTTCCCTCTCAAGACTGCCTTTGCTGTATCCCTTAAGTTTTGATAAGTTGTAATCTTGTTTTCGTCTGAATACATTTACTGATTTCACTTGCAATTTCTTCGACCTCCTGATTACTTAGGGGTGTGTTGTTTAGCCTCCACACATTTGTGAATTCACCTTTATCCTGTCTGTTTTTGATTTTCAGTTTCATTCCCTTATGATCTGAGAAGGTGCTTTTTCTAATTTCAGTCTTTTTATTTCTTGAGAGTTGTACTGTGCCATAGCCTATGGTTTATCCTGGGGAAGGATAAATGTGCATGGGAAAAGAATTAATAACCCACTGAGTTTGCATGCTGCATTCTGTATATGTCTGTTAGGTCTAACTGATTTATTATATTAAGTTCTCTAGTTCCTTGTTAACCTTTTGTCTCATTCTATCTAATTATGTGAGAGATGTGTTGATGTCTCTAATGATTAAAGTAGAGATGCCTATTTCTCCCTTTAGTTTTCCCAGAATTAGTTTCATGTATTTTGGGGGACCTTGGTTAGGTGAATAGATATTTATGTCTCCTATATCGTCCTGGTTGATTGTCCCTTTTATTAATATTTAATGTCCTTCTGTATCTCTTATGACTTTTTGGCATTTATAATGTTTTGTCCAGTATTAGTGTAGCTACCCCTGCTTTTTTTTGGTTACTTTTTACATGGAGTATATTTTTCTAGGTTTTTACTTTGAGACAGTTTGTATACCTGGGTCTAAGGTGTTTCTCTGATAAGCAGCATATGGATGGCTCGTGCTTTTTCTTTAATACATCCTGTCAGCCTGTATCTTTTGATTGGTGAATTTAATCCATTCACATTCAATGATATTACTGTAAATGCATTGTTTATTTCCACCATTTTCTTCTTTGGTCATCATATGCCATGTCAGATTTTGGTCTTTTTACTTTCTTGGTTATCCTTTCTTCTATTCTTCCATTCTTTCCTCCAAGCCTCTCTCTCCTGTCTTTTTCTTTCAGATTCTAAGGCTTCCTTTAATATATCCTTCAAGATGGATTCTTTATTAAGAACTGTCTTAGTTTCTCTTTGCTTGTGAATATTTTATGCACACCTTTACATTTGAAGGAGAGTTTTGCTGGATGCAGAATTCTTGGCTGGTAGTTTTTCGCTTTCATTATCCCAATTGTATCATACTACTGTCTTCTCACCGCCATGGTTTCTTTTTTTAAATTTTTAAAAAGATTTATTTATTTTATTTCTCTCCCCTTCCCCACCCCCACCCCAGTTGTCTGTTCTCTGTGTCTAATTGCTGCTTGTTCTTCTTCGTCTGCTTCTGTTGTTGTCAGTGGCACAGGAATCTGTGTTTCTTTTTGTTGTGTCATCTTGTTGTGTCAGCTCTCTGTGTGTGTGGCGCCATTCCTGGGCAGGCTGAACTTTCTTTCGCTCTGGGCGGCTCTCTTTAAGGGACGCACTCCTTGCGCATGGGGCTCCCCTACGTGGGTACACCCCTGTGTGGCACAGCACTCCTTGCGCACATCAGCACTGCGTGTGGGCCAGCTGCACAGGGGTCAAGGAGTCCCGGGGTTTGAACCGCGGAGCTCCCATGTGGTAGGTAGATGCCCTAACCACTGGGCTAAGTCCGCTTCCCTCCATGGTTTCTTATGAGACATCTGTACTAAGTCTTACTGGGTGTCCCTTGTAAGTCATGGTTCCCATCTCCCTTACTGTTCTCAGAATTTTCTCTTTATCTCTGATATTTGACCTTCTGAGTAGTATGTGCCTTGGAAAAGGTCTACTTGTGTTTATTCCGTTTGGGATATGGTTGGCTTCTTGGAAATGTAGGTTCATTTCTTTCATGAGAGTTGTGAAATTTCAGTTATTATTTCCTCAAATACTCTTCCCGTCCCCCCCTTCCCTTCTTTTCACCTTCTGGAACTCTTATGACATGTATGTTGTTGCTTTTTGTGTTGCCATTCCACTCCTTGAGCTCCTGCTCATTTTTCTCCATTCTTTTCTCTCTCCAATTTTAGCTCTTCTGTCTTCAGTATCACTCATTCTTCTGTCATTTCAAGTTAGCTGTTGTATGACTTTTATGTGTTTTTTTAATGTCACCTATTGTGTCTCTCTGTTACTTTTTTTTCCTGTTACTTTTTTATTTCAGATTTCCAATTTCCTTTGTGCTTCTTCAGTATCTTCTTGGTGTCGTTCATTTATTTAGCTGTGATTTTATTCATCTCATTAATTTGATTTCTGAATCTGCACGCATCTTGTTAATCAGTTCTCTCAAATCCTGTATCTCTTTAGGGGCTTTGATATATTCCTTTTCCTGGGCCATGTCTTCCATTTTCTTAGTCTGGCTTGTAAATTTTTGCTCATAAGAGACATCTGATTAGGATGCAGGTTACTCAGATGTTCAGTTTCTTTCCCTTTTCTTGGGATTTGGTGGTGGGATTCTGTGTGTCACTGCTGCTATTTGATTCTTGGTTCAACCTGGATCATTAGGCTTGTCCCTCTTAGTTGTTCAAAACTGGGGTCTGGACCCACTATTTGTACTAAAGGATTGCTGATGCAAAAAGCAGAAGTCTGCTGACCTTTATAAAGGGTATTTATTTGGGGTAGAAGCTTATTTATCAGGCCATAAAATATAAGTTGCTTCCCTCACCAAAGTCTTACCATGTGTTAGAGCAAGATGACTGCTGGTGTCTGCAAGGGTTCAGGCTTCTTGGGTTCCTCGTCTCTTGGTTCATTTCCAGGATCAGCTCTTCTGTTTTCACAAGGTCAGCTCTAGACTATGAGGCTCTCTAAGCTTTGCCTCTCTCCACAAGGTTAGCTTGTAGACTATTAGGCAAACAGCTCTGTCCTCTTACCAGTGCTTCTCCTGTGTCTCAGGAGCTGCCTGTCTTCCTCTGGTGAAGTTCTCCTGTGTGTTCACCTCCTGGGCTCAAGCTCAAAAGCTCCAACCGTGTTTTATGTCATATCGTTTTTTCTGTGGTTCCCACCTACCAAGGGGCAGGGATGCAGCATTCTTAATGTGGCCTAGCCAAACCTTTGATCATTATTTAATCATGCACATCTATGAATCCTATATACTCTAATTGCCCAGAGGAAAAGACCAGTTTACATGCATAATCCAGTATTTCTTTTTGGAATTCATCAGTAATGTCCAACTGCTGTATGTAGTAATGGTTTGCAGACCTGCTTCTTAGGGCCTTGAGAGGGAGGGTATAAAGGCCAGCAAAAGCCTCTCTAACTTACTTATTTTTAATTTTCTCATATGTACCAACCTAGTTCTGCTAGCAGATGGCACTCCTTGGCAGCCCTTTCAGTTCAGTGCCTGGTTGGAGTGTTTTTGCTGTGAGACAGACTGCATCTGTGTGGTAGAGGTTCTTGCCTAGAGATAAAGAGACATAATTTAAACTTTCTCAGAAACAGTTCTTCAGCCTTCTGTCAGCCTGCTCCCTTTTCCTGGGTAGGAAGTGATTCCACGCCTCTCTGTGTCTTCAACAATCATTCCCACTTAGTAGAGAAGTAGATCGAGAGGGTCATGATCTCTTTAGTCCTTTGCTGGCTCCCAAGGGAAACGATGACATGACCCCATCCAGCTTGGTAGAGCTCATGGTACACAGCAGACTAAATTTGTGGGTCACAAGCTGTCAGCCTTAGGCTGTGTCCCTCTCCCTCCCCTTTCTGGGGGTAGTTGATCCCTGGAGACCCCTTTTTCTAAAGTTGGTCAGAGGCCTGCGTGTTCTAAAGTCCTTAATGTGGGGGATGGTGCCAGCAGCAAGAACTGCTGCTTTCAACTCACAGTTTTGCTGTCGCGATTCCCCTCCTTTGTCCGTCTCTGTCCTGGGTGATGTTCAGCCTTACCCTGCTGTCCTAAACCCTAGAAGGTCTTTTTCCAGTCCATTTCAGTCTGTTCTCCAGCTGTTTTTCTGTCGGAGGAGAGAGTCCCATGTCTTCCTAGTCTGCCATCTTCCTGGAAGTCCTCACAGGTGTCTTTTGACATCTCCAATGAATTCAGCCTCCATGGATCTGCATACACACTCACTGCATTTACCAAATATACTACAGGAATTTCTACTTGATTAGAGGCAACCTTTTTTTGGTGGAATCAGTTCAATTCTAGGCAATGCATTCTGTCATGTTTCTTCACTCATCTTTATGGTATAAGATAATAATTATAAATTTGAAACCATCGATATCTTACCATTTAAAAATGATCATTTAATAATACTGTATTCTTCCATCAGTCTTCCTTTTCTCCACGAGGTGTGTTTATTCATTGAATTACTGGCTCTCCATCTTCCATCTTTAACAGTGGGACCGTCGTTATGGAGGGACGCAGAGGGTCAATGCTGACTCCCTCCAATGTTGCTCTCTAATTGCATTTCAACCAAGGTTTTGGACATCAGTTTAAAAACCAAGTGGAATCTGAGTTCTTGTTTGTCAAAGACCCTCATAGGATTTGAGCATCTAGAGGGTCCAAGGTAACGATATAATGCAGTGCACTAACTCTTCTTCCCAATGCCTGTGTGCTGTGTCCAGGCTCCTGGCTATGACATCATTGTGAGAGTTGACAGGTCATTCTATGTGATGCCTCACAACTCTCACGATTTTGATCTAATGAAGAGTCATATGGGCTTTCCTTTAGTTTTGGACACCAGGAACGATGCCAGCATCTGAGGTTATCCTCACAGTTAGCTTCCCTAGGCCCTGTGATCTGGAGGCCACCTAATAAAGATGAACAGTTTGGTTTCTCTGTAGACTCAATTGTAAGCACGTGCGCAGATGGTGTAACTCCATTGCATAGTTTCTTTTTTTTGTTGTTGTAGTTGTTTTTTTGGTATCTCTTTGGTTGCTTTTTTGTAAAGATTTGTTTTCATTTCTTTATTTCTCCCTACTCCCGTGTCGTTTACACTTGCTGTCTCTATCCATCCTTTTTTTTTTTTTTTTAAAGATTTATTTATTTAATTTCCCCCCCTCCCCTGGTTGTCTGTTCTTGGTGTCTATTTGCTGCGTCTTGTTTCTTTGTCCGCTTCTGTTGTCGTCAGCGGCACGGGAAGTATGGGTGGCGCCATTCCTGGGCAGGCTGCTCTTTCTTTTCACGCTGGGCGGCTCTCCTCACGGGCGCACTCCTTGCGCGTGGGGCTTCCCCACGCGGGGGACACCCTTGCGTGGCACGGCACTCCTTGCGCGCATCAGCACTGCGCATGGCCAGCTCCACACGGGTCAAGGAGGCCCATGGTTTGAACCGCGGACCTCCCATATGGTAGATGGACGCCCTAACCACTGGGCCAAAGTCCGTTTCCCAATCTATCCATCTTCTTTTGTTTCTTTAGGAGGCACTGGGAACTGAACCTGGGACCTCTGATGTGAGAGGTAGGTGCCTAGTCACCTAAGCTGCCTCTGTTCACTGCTTTGTTGTTTCTCTCATTGTTTTTCCTCTTGTGTCTCTTGTTGCATCATGTTGTTGTGTCAGGTTGCCATGCCTGCCTATCATGCAGGCTCACCGTCTTCTTTAGGATGCACGAAGAACCAAACCACGGGCTTCCCATATAGTAGGCAGGAGCTCAATCTCATGAGCCACACCCTGGGTTCATATTAAGGCCCCTCCCCTTGGAGCACCAGAGCTTGAGCAGTCCATCTCACCTGGAAGAAATGCACACAGTCATCTCCACAAGCTCATGCAGTCTCACAGTCACACCACAGAGACCCACACATGGTTTCCCTTAAGCCTCCACACAGCTTAACCTGTAACCCCCAAATGAACAGATCCACCCCTGGGGACTGTGGAAGGAAGGACAGAACTCCTTAATAGAAAACCTTTCATCATATCCCATATCCGCATTTTACAGTGAGGCTGGGATCAGGCTAGGTCAACAGCTTACAGCTCGTAGGAAGCCCCCTATTTCATCTCACTTTTTCCCACAATATTTTGATGAGCCCAGAATACCTACCATTTTCATTTGCTTTCAAGGTCACCTGCAATGCAGAAAAGAAAATAGAGTGATGATAGGATCATGTTGTGTTGTGTTTTTCCAGGTCTTGGTGATTTTCAAAAAGAGATGGGAAGCAGTGGTAAATTCAAAGGCCCCATGAATGAGCTTGGGAGACACCTGTGGGAAAGGCTCCAGCTCTTCCTGGAGGAAGTGACTCTCAAGTCTATTTACCAAAATAGGCAATTGCAAAAGTCTGAGTTAAAGGAAGGAAAATGGTGCTGAGATAATTAACACAACTTTTCTATTTGGTTTAAAACCAGATGCTGCCATTTTTAAAGCCCTCTTGTGTCAGGGATCTGTTCATAGGATTCTTACTTTCAGCTCTTCCTTCCGCAAAACAGCAGTGTGTGTCTATAGGTACAACACATAGCAAGATCTGTACTCAATGTGAAAAGGAATGTGAGAAAGAAACATTTCTGTCTTAGACAAAAACAGGTGGCCTTACCTCAGCATTAGAGGGAGTCTCCTCATCTGCTCTGTCACTAGCAGCCCCTCCATCAGGTCTTCCATGGAACTAGAGGGACACAGAGTAGCCGTCAGTACACTGGTGCAGTTCATGCATTACCTGGGGAACTTTAACTAGGACAAGAGGCTACAGTGATCAGGGCTGGTTGGGTAGAAAGCACATGTGATGCTACTCAGACTTCCTTTGTGCAAGAAAGAGAGATTAATGAGAACAAGAAAATTACCAGAAGTAGAGTCCTTGGCTTTGGAGCTAAAGGCAATTTAAATTAATGTGAAGTAGTTCATCTAATATTGGTTCTAAATTACACACTGACTCAAACACAGAGCCCCTACCCTTCTACCCATTTTGAAACCCAACTAAATTTCGTGTATCTACTTGACATCCAGTTCATTAGGGATTCGCCAGTCCCATGTATTTTATAAGATTTTGTTAAATTTCATAAATTGACATGAGGATAACGAAAATTCCCATTTTAATCATTTTTATTGGTACTTAACTCATTGACATTAATTACCTTAACAATCTTTAACATCACCATTGGTCTCCAAAATTTCTTCATGACGTGAGACAGATACTCTAACTCTTTTTTTTTTTTTTTTGATTTTGATAAGGAAAAATGGTTTATTTTTTTTTCCTTCATGCCCTTTTTTTATTTATTTATTTATTATTTTTTCATTGATTTTCTAATAATATTACATTAAAAATATATATATATGAGATCCCTTTAAACCCTACCACCCCCACCCCACCTCTCCCCCCCCCCCCCCAGCAACACTCCTTCCCATCATCATGACATATCCATTGCATTTGGCAAGTACATCTTTGGGCACCTCTGCACCTCATGGTCCATGGTCCACATCATGGCCCTTACTCTCCCCCATTCCATCCAGTGGGCCCTGTGAGGATTTACAATGTCCGGTGATTGCCCCTGAAGCACCATCCAGGGCAGCTCCATGTCCCAAAGACGCCTCCACCTCTCATCTCTTCCTGCCTTTCCCCATACCCATCAGCTATCATGTCCACTTTTATCAATCCAATGCCACCTTTTCTATGTGGACATTGGATTGGTTGTGTCCATTGCACCTCTATGTCAAGAGGAGGTTCAGATTCCACCTGGATGCTGGATGCAATCCTCCCACTTTCAGTTGTAATCACTCTAGGCTCCATGGTGTGGTGGTTGTCCTTCTTCAACTCCATCTTAGCTGAGTGTGGTGAGCCCAATAAGTCAGATTGTAGGTGCTGGAGTCTGTTGAGGCTCAGGACCTGGCTATCACATTGTCAGTCCAGAGATTCAAATCCCCTAAATATATCTTAAACCCCGACACTAACTGCACCTCCAGCACATTAGCATGAAAGTCTTATGAAGAGAGATCCCATCTGAGTCCAGATTCATCACACATAAACACCAGTTCCAAAGAGGGGCCATCTGACCTGGTAGTTAACCCCATCGGCCATGACCATAACTCCCATGGGTCTCTTTAGCCCTCAAAGGAACCGATATCTGGGGGTTGTATCTGCTTTATCTGTCTCTCAGACTCTGCTCAGTTGTGCATAAGGGCAATCCTTCTGACAGCCTCCAGACTCTTTTAGAGACTCGTAGCCATGTAAACTCATTTCTCCTTTCCATTTCCCCCTTACATTAGGTCAAACAGCATTTTAAAGTCATGTTATTTTATGTAGACAGGGATATTCCACTGATCCGCGTTGAACCTTCCGTATGAGGTCATTTTCCAGTTGCATCATCAGTTGGTAGTTGATAGTGGTCCCTCGGATACTCTAACTCTTAATCTCATTGTCCGTTTCCCCTGATTCCTATTGATAATCCTTAATCTCCTTCCTTTCTGTTTTCTTTTTGTAGATGTTTCACATATGCAGAATCATACCCTCTTTGTCTTTTGTGTCATCTGATTTCACTCAGTATATAATCATGTTGATGTCATTCATGTATTAGGATGTCTCAGAACTTCCATTGCTTGCTATGGCTGAATTCCGTTTTATGGATGTAGCAGTTTTTCTTTTTGTATCCGTTCATCTGTTGATTGACAGTTGTGTAGTTGTGACCATTGGCTATTGTGAATAATGCTTCTATGAACAGTGGTTTGCAAGTATCTGTAGTCCTGTTTTCCAATACATAAATATATATCTATTTGTATATATGTATGTATATAGATTTGTTGGCTTGCTGGTCATATGGTTACTGTGTTTCACTTTTTGAGGGATTGCTCCACTGTTTTCTACAGTACAGGACAATATGCGTTGGTCATAACCTGCAGGACTTTTCAACAGATACTGAGCCTTCATCGTAATGAATTGATGCTGGCCCTTGAAGTGTGCAAACTAATTGACTACTGTAGTATGCTGAGCAAGGAGGGGAGAGATGGGAGGGGAAGATGCAGGAACTTTAGAAGTATCTAAAGTATTCATTTGTTTGTGAATCTAAAAGTGCTCTGAATAAAGGGTGTTAATTTTTTAAAAATATGGAAGCATCATTATATCAGGTGTATTAGCCAAAGGGGTGCTGATGCAAAGTACCAGGAATCTGTTGGCTTTTATAAAAGGTATTTATTTGGGGGAGAAGCATTAGTCAGAAAGCCCTACCTAAAGATCCCTCTCAAGGTACTCTAAGAAGTAATTGGTCACCTGAAGTCATTTACCACGCGTTGAAACAAGATGGTGGGCACATCTGCAAGGGTTGAGCCTTCCTTCATCCCTTAAGGCTCCATGATCCGAGCTTCCTCCCATCTCACCTGTAGGCTGGCATGAGGCTGAGCTCACAGGGCTTCTCAGCTGCTCTGTTCTCTTCAGCGTCAAACTCTGAGGCTCATCTCTGCATTCTTCTCTGCAAATTATTCTGTGTTCTCCCTGAGCGAACATCTGTCTGTTCTTGATTCAATAAAGTGAAAGTGAAACCTTTGAATTTAATATAATCAGAGGGGTATCATGTCCACATTAATAGACCAGTTTACAACCATGATCAATATCTCTTTTTGGAATTCATAAATAACATTAAACTGCCACAGGAAGGATGTTTTTCATGTAATGTTCAAAATTAAACTAATGGCCAAACTTTAGGCTGAAAGACTGGCCACTATTAGATGTGAAGAAATTTTGTGTTGTAAATGTATCCTTAATTCTGTGATTGTGGCACTTCTGATTTAATTAGTAAATTAAAATGTCCACATGTTAAAAAAGAATATGGCTTAGGCATTTTATGGATTTTCCCTATATATGGGACTGAATAAACTGCAGCCATTATTCTTGAATTGACATGATTGCATTTCCATATTACCATCGGTAGGGCAGTTCCTCGGTGATATCTTTCTGTCTCCCTCTTCTTGGGCAGGTAGTGATTTTCATGCTACTGATGGACTGGGTGTCATGGTAGTAGGTTTTTTAACTAAGAAACAAATTTTCTCTTTTTAACCTTGAGACAAAAACCTGGGAAAATCATTCAGGATTGAAAGAGCTGTTGACAACTTACAGTCAAAGGTAGGAACATTATTAATACTTTATTTACAGTTGAAACTTCTGATCCCCTTATTCATAAGTTGCCTAGTGGACACATGTGAATTAAAGTCAGAGTTCAAGAAAATCTTGTCATTTTATTTTTACATAAAACACCCAACAGATCGATATGAAGGCATGTGAAATTTGCAATAGGTGATGTGCCTACTTAGCTTACCTTATAATTTGGGGCAGTATTTGGAAACTGCAGGCTTGGGAAATTTCAGCAATATGCACAGATGCTAGATCTCCCTTGTGCAATATCTAATACTCCCGTTTCACAGTTTAAGGAAAGGCTCATTGTATCAACATTGAGGTTACTTGATAGGTGTATGTTAGACTGGTCACATGAGTTTGGGAACATTTGTCTCTATGCCTGGGATTCTTCTTCTGAGTTGTGTGTATAATAAACAACCCTGCTACATATGGCTGATGAGGACTGAATGAGTTCCTGTATGTAAACTTTGCAGTGGTAAGATTATTTTCTTGTCGTAGTTGACAGTGGCAGTTGTCCTGTGTAAATAAGACCTATGTTTAGGATAAATACGCAGTAGCACATATACACACACATACATGCGCAATTATACTACTTAGACTTCAACACTGACAAACTGCAACTCCAATTTATGGTAAGCTAGACCCCCCAATGGGAATCCAGCTGATTCCAGGAACTGTAGTAATGTGATCAAAGATCTCTTCCTGAAAATCAGTTTCTCTCACCACATCCATCATCCTCACTCCACAAGTGAAACGTTATCACTGTGATATCCCCTCTAAAGGCAACAAGGAAACCCCATCATAGTCCTCTGGATTTCTTTCCACAACCAGGAGATAACAGAATTTCCTCTGTACTTGAGGCCCCCTGTAATGAAGGAAAAGAAATGCTGTGAGGTTTGTCTCCTGGTGGGTTCAGTTTCCATGGATTTTTTGCTCTCTTTTCTTGCTCCAGAAAACCAGGTGGAAAGCAGCAGTCGTGTCAGAGAACAAAAAAGCAAGATTAGAAGAAGTGTCTAGAAGAGGCCTTGAGGAATTTTATTTCAAGTCCATCTGGTTGACAATTACAAAATTTTTAATTGAAAGAGGATAAATGTCACCAATTAAAAGTCCTTATACCATATGCTTTCCACTCTGGTCCTATCGACCTTGAATGCCCTTGGAACCAGACATCAGCTAGTAAGGGATTCCACTCACACACACACACACACATGTACACACTACACACACAAGAGGATGGTACCTAAATTCTATGATCTACATCATGTTTTCAAATCTGAACTTGACTGAAAACAAAAAACAGGAAAGCCACATAAGTACTTCAAGCAATAAAAGTAATCCTTATCTAAGAATTGGATGGGTTTTCCTCTTCTGCCTGGCAGTGGGAAGCTTCTCCAGTGTGTCCCCAGCGGGAACTGAGAGGGCACAAAATAACTGTTAGTACTTTGGTGATTTTGCTCGTGAATTACTCAGGGAAACTTTCTTGTTGAGAAATGGCCTCTGTTTATCACTGTTGTTTAACAAGTATGAATTGAGCATTTTATCTTCAAAGAAGCTTTAGGTTACAGAGAAGTCATGTACAGAATAGAATGGATTAGAATGGATTCCCATATACCCAACATTCTTCTCCATTACCCTTTCCCCTTTTAATAACATTTTACTTGTGTATGGTATATTTGTTACAATTGATGTACAAATATTGCAACATTTGTCAATGATTTCTATTATGGTTTACATTGTAGACCATACACTTATATAAGTTTGATGAAATTTAACATAGCATGTATACATCATTGCAAGATCATGTAGAGAAAATAAAAAGGAAAAGAAAAAAGATCATGTAGAACACTTCCATTGCCCACAAAATGCTCCATGTTCCATCTAGTCTGTTCCTCCTTCCCCGCCCCTAGGTACCCATGGCAACCACCAAGCTTCACTCCTTGAAGAACAAGATTCATAGTTACTTGCAGCAATGTTGAGAGCTTGACATACTGGCCTGTCCTACACTATGAGGCACTGCTTATGCTCTCAAGAGTCTCCCACCCCTCTATTTGAGAACATAGCAGTACTTCTCAGGATGGGACTCCATCACATTCCCGCTCATTATGTGAGTCCCACCCATGACACAACACACTGTGACAAGGCGAACACTTACTCCCTAGAAGCCTGCCCCAGGTGTGCATTCTCCCAAATGCTCTCCAGAACACCCTAAACCAGTAGCTCTCCCCTACCTTACTGCCAAAACAACATTCAGAACTTTGTAGTTTCAAGCAGGTACCTTCAGATTCCCACATGTTACCTGGTCCCTCCCCAAATGTCCCCCCCCATTCCATGAATAGTCCAACCCACCCTCCTCACTCTACCTCACACACAGACCATCCCTGTAGTGTCACTTCACCACTGACATGCCCATCCACTGAACACCTACAACCTTCTACCTTATCATAGATTTTTTTCCCATATGGGCATTTACTCACAACTTTCTTCTCCCTGTCTCTTGTAAACCTGTCTTCCAGATTCTAGCTCTGTGAGTCTGCTCAATTTATTTAGTTCACTTATTACATTGAGGTCATGTAATAATTGTCCTTCAGTGCCTGGCTTAGTTCACACAACATAATGTCTTCAAAATTCACCCATATCATCCCATGTGTTCTTACTGCATTCCTTCTTATAGCTGAGTAATATTCCATTGTATGAATACATCACAATTTGTTTATCCATTCATTGGTTGATGGACTTGGGGTTGTTTCCAAATTTGGCTATAGTGAATGATGCTATTCTCAACATTGGTGTGCATATATCTGTTTGTGTCTCTGCTTTCAGTTCTTCTGGGTATATATCCAGCAGTGGGATTGTTGGATCATATGGTTGTTGTATAGTTAGCTTCCTGTGGAACAGCCAAAATGTCCTCCACCATGGCTGCACCATTCCACATACCCACCAGCAGTGGATGACAGTTCCCATTCCTCCATGTCCTCTCCAACATTTGTAATCCACTGTTTTTTTAATCACTGCCCGTCTAATGGGTGTAGATGATATCTCATTGTACTTTTGATTTGCATTTCCTTAAGAGTTAGTGATGTTGAACATCTCTTCAAGTGCTTTTTAGCCATTTGTATTTCTTCTTTAGAGATGTGTCTGTTGAAATCACTTGCCCATTTTTAAAACGGGTTGTTAAGTTTTTTATTTTTGAGGTGTAAGAGTCCTTTATATATGCTGGATACTAGGCCTCTGTCAGTTATATGGTTACCAAATATTTTCTCATATTGTATAGGCTGCCTTTTCACTTTCTTGACAGACTCCTCTGAGGTACGTAAGCTATTATTATTTTTTATTTAATTCCCCCCCCTCCCCTGGTTGTCTGTTCTTGGTATCTGTTTGCTGCGTCTTGTTTCTTTGTCTGCTTCTGTTGTCGTCAGCGGCACGGAAAGTGTGGGCGGCGCCATTCCTGGGCAGGCTGCACTTTCTTTTTCACACTGGGCGGCTCTCCTCACGGGTGCACTCCTTGTGCGTGGGGCTCCCCCACGTGGGGGTCACCTTTGCGTGGCACGGCACTCCTTGCGCGCATCAGCACTTTGCATGGCCAGCTCCACACGGGTCAAGGAGGCCCGGGGTTTGAACCGCGGACCTCCCATATGGTAGACGGACGCCCTAACCACTGGGCCAAAGTCCGTTTCCCTTGGTTTTTTTTTGAGGAGGTGTAGGATTCCTTTATATATGCTGGATATTAGTCTTCTTTGATGTCCGTTAACAATGTTGTGTAGTTTTCTGTGAGGAAGTCATTTCCATCTTGGGCTGTTCAGTTCGTCTTTCTTCTTTCATCAGTGTAGGCTGCCTGTCTGTTTCTAGGAATTTGCCCATTTCCTCTGAATATCCTTTTGGTTGGCATAAAAGTTTTCAAAGTATCTTCTATGATACACTTTATTGCTGTGGCATCAGTGGTGATATCTCCTTCCTCATTCTTATTTTATGTGTTTGCATCTTGCATCTTTTTTTTTTGTTAGTGTAGCTAAGGGTTTGTCAATTTTATAGATTTTCAGGAACCAGCTTTGCTTTTGTTTATTGTTTCTAGTGTTTTTTCCTAGTGTTTTCTTATTTTTTATTTCATTTATTTCTGCACTAATCTTTGTTATTTCCTTCTTTCTACATCATTTGGGGTTAGTTTGTTCTTTTCTAGTTTCTCCAGGTGCGTAGTTAGGTCTTTGATTTTAGCACTTCTCTTTTAATACAGGCATTTTAAGGCTGTGAATTTCCTTCTCAGTATAGCTTTTGCTGCATACCATAGGGTATGGTACTTTGTGTTGTAATTTTCTTTTGTTTCAAGGTAGTTACTGATTTCTTTTGGAATTTCGCCCTTCACCTACTGATTGTCTAAGAGTGTGTTGTTTAACTTCCATATCTTTGTGCCTAATCTGCTTCTGTGCCCCTCGCTGATTTCCAGTTTCATTCCATTGTTGTCAGATAAATTATTTTGTATAATTGCAGTTTTTGGAATTCATTGAGAGTTGTTCTGTGGCCTAGCACGTGGTCTATCCTAGAGAGTGATCCACGTGCACTTGGGAAGAATGTACATTCCAATGTATTTGGGTGTAATGTTCTGTATATGTCTATCAGGTCCAGATCCTCTAATATATTATGCAAGGTCTTTATTTATTGATTCTTTGTTGAGATGTTCTGTCTAATGTTGTTAATGGTGTATTAAAGTCCCCCACAATAATTGTAGAGCCATCAGTTTCTCCACTTGTTTTTTCCAGTGTTCGCCTCATGTATTTTGAGGCACCCTGGTTAGGTTTGTAAATGTTTATGATTATTCTTTCTTCTTGAGTGATTTCTCCCTTTATTAATATATTGTGTCCTTTTTTCTCCCTTACAATAGTTTTGAATTTAAAGTATATTTTATGTGATATTAGTATGGCTACTCTTCGCTCTTTTCTGATTGTTTGTATGTAAAATTGTTTTCTATCCATTCACTTTTCATCTCCTTGTGTCCCTGGATCTAGTGAGATTCTTGTAGGCAGCATATGCATGGGTGATATTTTCTTATCCATTCTGCCAATCTCTTGACTGGAGAATTTAAGCCTTTAACATTCAGTGTTCTTACTGCCAAGGAATTATTTATATTAACCCAATTTTCTATAGGTTATGCATGCCAAATGTTTTTAGGAATAAAAATATATATATATATATTTTTTGGAGGCATTGGTGATTTAACCCAGGACCTCATACGTGGGAAGCAGGCACTCAACCACTGAGCTACATCCACTTCCCTATACATATGTGTTTATTTCTCTTTTTATCTTTTCAGTTATTCTTACACTGTCTTCCCCCTCTTTCTCTCCTGTTTTTTCCCTTCATCCTGCAGAACTCCCTTTCATATTTCTTGAAGGGCAGGTTTATTATGGACAAACTCTCTTAGTTTCTGTTTATCTATTAATATGTTGAATTCTCCCTCATTTTTGAATGCCCCTGTGCTGGATAGAGAAATCTTGGCTGGAAGTTTTTTCCTTTTAGTGCCTTAACCATGTCATACCACTGCCTTCTTGACTGCATGGCTTCAGATGATGTAGCGGTTTGATGTAATTGATGAATTCCAAAAAGAAATACTGGATTGTGTTTGTAGTCTGATCTGTACCTGGGCATGATTGAGTTATGATTAGGGCATTGAGTCAGATGAGAAATCAGCACCTAGTCTTATCGAGCTTCCCTTGTATGTGATGGATCTCTTTTCTCTTTCTGATTTTAGTATTCTCTCTTTGTCTTGAGCATTAGACAGTTTGACAAGTACATGTCTCATGTTAGGATTTATATGTTTGCATGTGCTGCACTTCCTGGACATGTCCATCCATGTCCCTCAATAGAGTTGGTAAATTTTCAGCCAATATTTTCTCCAACAGTCCTTTTGTCCCGTCTCCCTTCTTTTCTCCCTCTGAGATGCCTGTAATGCATATGTTGTGGATTTTGTGTTGTCATTCAAATCCTTAAGTCCCTCCTGGAGTTTTTAAATCTTTTTATCTATTTGTTCTACTATCTGATTTCAGATGTACTGTCTTCAGATGTACTGACTCTCTTCTCTGCCTTTTCAAATCTGCTGTTATGTGCTACTGGTATGTTTTTGATTTCCTGCATTGTGCCATTTGCCACCCTTGTATATGGCATGTTTTTAGGTATGTTTACAATTTCTTTAGTATGTTCCCTCAATGTTTTCTTAATATCCTTAATCTCTTCTTTCACTTCATAAAGTTGATTCATGATATTTGTTTGCTCATCCATATTCTGTATCTCCTCCTGTTTTTTAGTTTGTCATTAGACTGGGTCACATCTTATTTCTTAGTATGGCTTACAATTTTTGTTGCTTTCTAGGCATCTAATTATCTTGATGGGTTTATTCAGTTGGTTAGTTTTTCTTCCTTCTCTAGAGTTATATTTTGTTCTTTTTATGCGTTGTAAGGTTTCATTTTGATTCTTCATTCCTTTTATTCTGTTTCCTTGATAAAAAATACGACCAGAGAAAAGGAAAGATTTAAGAATAGAAAAAGAAAAATAGTAGTAGTAATAATGATAAAAGGTAGAAGGGGTGCTGTAGAAGACCTAGGAAAATAATTTATATGAGTAAAAAATCATAAGTACAGAAGAATAAGGTTTAAAAAGTGGAATATAAAAAATGAAATGAGAAATAAAATAGAGAAAAATATATAGAAGTAATTAAAAGCCTGGGATGATGAAAAGAGAGGAAAAGAAAATAGAATAGAAAAAAAAAGAAAGAAAGAGAGTAAAAAAAAATAAGGAATGGAAACAGAGAAGAAAGAGATAAATAAAAATTTAGAAATATTGGAGCCCAAACAAAAAGTGGTGGGATGAATGAAAACAAAAGTAAACAAAAGATAGAAAAAGGAAGGAAAGAGAGAAACATTGTTGGTAGAAAAAAATAAGTAAAAGTAAAAAAAGGGGGGACAAAGAAAGGGGAAACATAACAAATGAAAGAAAGCAGCAGCAACAACAACGAAACAACAGAGGAAACACTGCCTTCCATTTGGGCCCCTAAGGAGCTTCTCGGGCTGCTGGTTTTCATCATTCATCCTACAGCCTGCCCTCTGAGGGTGATGTTCTGGGTTTTTGCAATTACAGTTTAAAAAGTTAAAATCGAAAAAAGAAGTTTTGTTTTTGTTTTTTAAAGAAATAACAGATCCAGGAAAGCCTAAAAAAAAAAAGAATACCTGTATGTTCCTTGTCATAAAGTACAAGCTGGATGCCTGACAACCAGGTGGCTCATGCTCTTGATTGACCTGGGAATCAAACCTGCGGCCTCCTCTATGCAAGTCAGGAATTCCTCAACTGAGCTGCCTTGTCTCCTTAGGTTAACTGGTCTTTAGAGAGCTAGCTGCCACCTTTTCCAGGTGTGTTTAGACTTGTGTAGCTTGCTAGAGTCCTGCTGATGAGGTGCCTGTGCCCAACCCCTCTCCACTGTCATTGCTTTCTCACCCCAGGTGGGCGGCTGGGTGTTACAGCCGGCCTGAGGGGAACCCCCCTCCCTTCTCCCAGTCAGGTCCGGGTACCCTATGAGATTCAAAGGTGCCGTTGCTAGACAAAGTCACCACAAAGAAACCACCTGGCTGTGCCAGACCCCTCTTCCTCCCAGGACACGCCCCCTCCCTGTCCCTTGGCGGCAACAAGCCAGGGGCCGTGCAGTTACTTGCTGTGATTGTGGGGTATTTGTGCTGTTTCCAGCCACAGGGGTAAGCAGCTCAGTTTTCTTTATCATTCTAGTACCTTCCTCCGTGACTCAGGGCACCTTCCTGTTCAATATATATCCAGAGCAGCTTCTCTAGATAGGTCCCTGTCTTCTCCCCTTTTTTTCTTAGAGGATATGTCTCTGGATTTTCATGCTGCCTCCACCCTCTGTCACCACAGAACTCATGCTTCATCCTTAACTCTCCAATATTTCCTTCTTATTCAGAAATTTATGGATACTCTTAGGCTAAAATCACCTTGTTTCCACAAACCTTAGGTGAGATTTTTGTGTCATGGTCATCTGCGGTTTGTAGAATCAAAGCCTTCAAACATGGATATCTATTTCTACCTTGTAAATTTCTAATATTCTAAATAAGAAATCTTCTAAATTTCTACCGTCTAATTTCTAAATTTGGAGTTCAGAAATAGAGCCTCCTGTCTATAGATGTATGGTGGAAAGAATAGTCTTTAATAAATTGGGAAAGAATGGTCTTTAACAAATTGTTCTGGAAGAACTGGCTATTCATAGGTAAAAGAAAGAAGGGGACACCTGTCTCTCACCCCATATTCAAAAAATTAACTCACAATGCTTAAAAAACCTAAATATACGAACCAGGACTATAAAACAAGAAGAAAAATAACACATAAAGAAGCATCTTCAGATCATTATATTCGGCAATGTTTTCTTAGGCTTGACACCTAAAGCACAAGGAACAAAAGAAGGAAGAGCTCAGTGGGACCTTATAAAAACTAAAAATTTTGTGCATCAAAAGGCCTTACCATGAAAGTAAGAAAGAAAATTTATTAGTGTAAGAAAAAACTTGGAAATGACATTATCTAGTAAGAGTTTAATATCCAAATTATCGAAAGAAATCCTACAATTCTGGCATAAAAAGACAAGCAACCTATTTAAAAACGGGAAAAGTCTTGGGTAGACATTTCTTCAACGAAGATATATAAATGTCCCAAAAGCACATGAAAAGATCCTAGAAATCATTAGCTATTAAGGAAATGCAAATCAGAACTACAATCTGATACCAGTTCATACCCATTAAAAAGACAACTACTAAAAAAACTAACTGTTACAAGGGTTGGAGAGGATGTGGATAAATAGGAATATTCATCCTTTGGGGGTGGTAAAAAAAAAAAATAAAGTTGTAGTTGCTGTGGAAGACTGACAGTTCCTCAGAAAATTAAGTATAGAATTACCGTATGAACCAGCAGTCCCACCAGGATGGAACCAGGATCTGAGAGCAGTTCCCACTCTAAGCCTTAGGCCTCTTGGCATTTGCACCACAGCTTTGAAGAACTCCATGGTGCTGGCCTTCTCTGGTGAAGTTCCTTTAGATTCACATGGTCAGAGTCTGAGTCACCATTTTAACATTTTTCGTTCTTAGAAAAATAAAAATATTTTATGTAAGCGTCATTACTCCAACACTGATGCCCCAACTTTCATTCAGAAGATGAAATTTTCTCGCTTTATCTTTTTCCTTCGCCTTGACACATTTTTGAAGATTTCTTTTAGGACATGGCTGTTAGCAATAGGCTTCTACTTTTTTTTTTTACCTAGGAAAATATTTATTCCTAAGATTTGATGCATAATGTCTCTAAATATGGAGAACTTGAATATGTAGTGTTGGAATTTTTTAACATTATATATTACAAGTAACTGTCTTTTTAGTTGCATGACTCTTCAGAATTTTTTTTCCGTAATTCTATCATTGTTTTTATGGAGGTAATTGTATTTGTTTATTTAACTTTCTTTCAATTCTTTGAAAACTAATACAGGTTGAACATACTTTGCCTAGATAATACTTTTAAAAATATTTTTTATTTCCTTTTCAAAGACACGTAGATCACACAAAACGTTACATTAAAAAATATAGGAGGGGGAAATGGCTGTGGCTTGCTAAAACAGTTGGGTTCCCGTCTACCATATGGGGGCCCTGAGTCAGCATCCCGGGGACTTCTTGTGAAAGCAGGCTTGTTGGCAAGCTGGGATGTGCTGCCAGTCCGGGTGCCGCAGCGTGCCGCATGGCCATGGAGTGCCACCAGCCCCCAAGCGCCACAGAGAGCTGCCTTAGCAAGGTGACACGAGAAAAAGGGAGACAAGCAAAAAACCAAAAAACCAAAACACAGAAGAACTTGCAGCGAATGGACAGAGAGGAGATAGCAAAGAAACCACAAGGGAAGGGGAATAAATAATTTAAAAAAAAACGCACGTTAAATACCGTCACAGAAGTACACACTGTGAATGGACACAGAGCAGACAGCACACAAAATGCTACGGGGGGTGGAGATTAAAAAAAATACATTATTCTAAAAAAACAAAATAAGTTCCCAGATGCCCCACTCCCCACTCCCCCCACCTTTCCAACATAAAGAGATTCTTTCATTAGTGTGGGACATGCATTGCATTTGATGGATACCTTTTGAAGCACTGCCACACAGCATGGACTATTATTTAGAGTAGTTTACACTCTCTTCCAGCCCATCCAGTGGGTTATGGCAGGATACATAATGTCCTGCATCTGTCCCTGCAATATCATTCAGGACATCTCCAAGTCTCAAAAATGCCCCTGAGTCCAGTCGATGACATAATTGCTTCCGTTGCTAGAGTCACAATAATTCTATAGTAGAATATCAGTTCCATTCTAGTCCATATTTTATTCCTCTATCCTGAGGACCCTGGGATGGCGATGCCAAGTCCCTCTCTTGATTGAGAAGGGGCTTCTTTCCCACGTGGCTGGTGGATGTGACTCTCATGACCGCAGCTGTAGGCTCTCTTGGTTCCTTGGTGTGGTGGTTGTCCATCCTCACCTCCGTTTCAACTGACCTGGATAATTCCAATGAACTGGAGTGTAGGTGCTGCAACACCAGAGACTGAGGGCCCAGCTGGCACGTGGGCAGCCCAGAAATCCAAGTCTCCTGTGCATACTGCAATCCCAGCACCAACCACAGGTTCAGAAGAGGCATGTGTAGAAAGTCACATTTGAATCCAACATCATCACACTTAGGAGTACAATTCCAAATTAGGGCCCACCATTAAGGCACTGATCTCTCGAGCTATCTGCGATGACCATAGGACCAGGGTGCCTTCATAGCCCTTAGGAGCACTACTACCTGGGGTTGTCTAGTATCATGTTTGGCTCTCTATGAGATCCTGCTGAGACATGCATAAGCACGACCCCTCTGATGACCTCACAACTCAGTTTGAAGCCTCTTAGGTCTCTCAATCTATCTTCCAGACTCTAGCTCTCTGAGTCGGCTCAATTTGCTTAAGTCATATCAGAGAGGTCATGTAATATTTGTCCTTTAATTCTTGCCTTGCTTCACTCAACATAAGGTTCTCAAGATTAATCCATGTTATCCTGTGTTTCTGTACTGTATTCGTTCTTAGAGCTAAGAAGCATTGCTTTGTATGTGTATACCATATTTTGCTTATGCACTCATTTGTTGAGGGGCATTTAGGTTGATTCCAACTTTTGGCAATAGTGAATAATGCTCCCATGAAACATTGGTGTGTATATATCTGTTGATATCCTTGTTTTCAGTTCTTCTGGTTATATACCCAGCAGTGGAATGCTGGGTCACGTGGCAGATCTGTAGTTAGTTATTTGAGGAACAGCCAATCTCTCCTCCACAGTGGATGGATCATTCTACATTCCCACTGTCAGTGGATGAGGGTTCCCATTCCTCCACATCCTCTCCAACACTTGTAGTCCTCTGGTCTTTAATAGCCATCAGTATATTGGGTGTAAGATGGTATCTCATTGTAGTTTTGATCCCTTATAGTTAGTGATGTTGAGCATCTTTTCATGCACTCTTTAGTCATTTGTATTCCTTCTTTGGAGAAGTTCTGTTCAAATCTCTTGTCCTTTTTAAAAATGGATTGTTTGTTTTCTGATTTTTGAGATAAAAGATTTCTTCATGTATGTTAGATATTAGGCTCCTATCAGATATATGGTTACCAAATATTTTCTTTTATTGGATAGGCAGTCGTTTCACTTTCTTGACAGACTCCTTTGAGGTGCAAAAGGTTTTAATTTTGAGGACTTCCCTTTTATCTATTTTTTCTTTTTCTGCTCCTGCTTTGAGTGTGATGTTCATGAACGGATTTCCTGTTACAAGTCCCTGTAGATGTTTCCTTACATTATCTTCCAAGGTGTTCATGGTCTTGGCTTTTGTATTTAGAGCTTTGATCCATCTTGAGTTGATTTTTTAGTAAGGTTTGAAATGGTGTTGTCCTCTCAGTCTTTTGCATATGGATATCCAGTTTTCCACCCACCAATTTTTGAAGAGGTCGTTCTCTCTCAGCTGAGTGGGCTTGGTGTCCTTGTCGAATACCAGGTGACTCTATGTGAGGATCTGTATAAGAACTCTAAATTCAGCTCCATTGGTCAGTATGTCTATCCTTGTGAGAATACCATGCAATTTTTGACCCCTGTTGCTTTATAGTATGTTTTAAAGTCAGGTAATGTGAGTCCTCTGATTTGATTTTCCTTTTTCAATAAGTCTTTTACTGTTCTGGGCCTTTTGCCCTTCCGAACACATTTCATAGGTAGGTTTTTCAGTTCAGTAAATGCCGTTTTGATTTTTATTGGGATTGCATTGTCTGTAGTTTAGTTTGGGTAGGATAGCCATGCTAATGATATCTATTCTTCCTTTCCATGAACAGGAAATATTCTTCCATTTATTTACGTCTTCTTTGATTTCCTTGAACAGTGTTGTGTAGTTTTCTGTGTACGTCATTTACAGCTTTAGTTAGTTATTCCGATATATGCGATTTTTAAAATTTACTATTTTAAATCATAGTTTTTTTTCTTCATTTCCTCCTCAGATTGGTCATTACTGGTGTCCATAACTGTTGTGATTTTTGCACAGGTGTTGTCTCGGGGGCAGGTTCGACAGTACCATGACTGAGCGCCTGGCGCTGTCCGTCAAGGGTAGGGCCGCGCTCTCTTAGGGGCGTGGAGTCCTGGAGCGGGGCGGGGCCTCATTGGCCCAGGCGCAGGCGCAGAAGCTCCGCCCCTTAAGTCCCGCCCAGTCCACGACGGTGAGGCTCCTCTAAGAGCTCGCGGTGTTTGGGGAGCGCACGAGGTCCTGCTGGCGTGTTCTGGGGGTGCCCCCCGGGACCCCGAGGGCAGGAGGGACGTGTTGTCAGCCGGTGTGGGGGGCTGCAGGAGCGCTTAAGGGCCCCGCCTGTATTCCCACCCACGGTAGCGGTAAGTTTGGGGACCCGACTGGGCGTCGGGGCGGGGCGCAGGCGGGCGGGGACCCCCAGAGGCGCGGAAAAGCGGGCGAGCGAGCCTCCCCTTGCTGCGTCGAGGGGGCGCCCGTGCCGCGCCCCCTCAAGTTCCTGCTGGCTCGCCTGCGGGGCGCGGGGGGCGGAAAGTTGTCCGCGGCGCCCGGGTCCTGCGCGGTCTCAGGGCCTGTTGGGTCTCAGGGCCGCGCTGGGTGGGGGCGCTGCTTCCGCGGACGGGGGTGCGGCTCAGGGTGCAGTCGGGGGTCCCAGCCCAGCCTGACTGGCCTGTGGTGCGGGGCGCCGTGTCAGAATAAGGGTCCCGCGGCCCACGGAAAGGGTGGCCCGCCCCACCCCCGCCCTCCTTCCTGCCCCCCCCCCCCACGGACCCTCCTAACCTCCCCCTCCTGTCCTTCCCATGGCCCCTCCTACAACCCCTTCCCCCACTGTTCTTTCTCTCCGAAAAGGTCCCTGTTCTCCCAAGGTCCCTCCTTCCCTTCAGGGTCCCTTCCCCCCTGAGACCGTCCTGCCTTCCCCATGGTCCATCCTCACCCCCAAAGCCTCTCCTGTCCCCTCCAAGGTCCCTCCTCTTCCCCTCATAGTGTCTCCTGTTCCTGGATGGTCCCTCCTGCTCTGCCATGCTACTTCCATCCCTACAGTTCCTCCTGTCACACCCACTGTTCCTCTTGTCCTCCCCCCTAAGGTCCTAGTAGCTCAGAGGTCCCTCCTGCCCCCCTATGGTCCCTCCTCCCCCCTTCCCTCCTTCCTCCCAGGCTCCCTTCACCCTCATGGTCACTCCCACTTCCCCAAGGTCCCTTCCCACCAAGGTCTTTTCCTAACCCTCGAGGTCTTTCCTGCCCCTTCCAAGTTCCTCCTCCACCCCTACCTTTCCTCCCCTCAGTCCCTCCTGCTTCCCCAGGGTCCCTCCTGCTCCTCCACCATATCTCCTCTTGCCTCATGGTCCCTCCTTCCCCTCATGGTCCTCCCCCCATTGTCCCATCTGCCCACCACAGTTCCTTCACTCCCCAAAGGTTCCTCCTGTCCTCTCCAACATCCCTTTTGTCCCCTGCCAGTCCCTCTTGCTCCCCCCAAGATCCTTCCTGTTCTGCCAGGCTTCTTCCACCCCCACAGTTCTTCCCACCTCCCTAGGTCCCTCCCTCCCCCCCATGGTCTCTCCTCGCCCCAAAGTCCCTCCTCCAGCCGACATTCCCTCCCACCAAGGTCCCTCCTGCCACCCCATGGTCTCTGCTCCCCCCCCACCAACCCCACAGTATCTCCAACCCCCCCAAAGTCCTTCTTTTCTCCCCACCAGTACCACCTGCTCTGCTGCAGTCCCTTTATTCCCACAGTTCCTCTCGCCTCCCCATGGATCCTCCCCCTCAAGGTCCCTCCTTCCACCTCCATGCTCCCTCCTTCCCCCCGGTGCTCCCTCCTCTCCCCTCATGCTCCCTCTTACACCCCACGGCCCCTATTGCCCACCCATGACCCCTCCACACCATGGTCCCCCCCGCCCCCCCCCCCCCGCCCCCCATGCTCTCTCCACTCTCACATTCACTCCTGCCTCCCCACAGTCCCTCCCCTACATGGTCGCTCTTCTTGCCCAGTGCCCCCTCTCCCCTTCCAAAGTCCCTCTCCCTCTCCTGTGGTTCCCCTCCTCCATGATTCCCCCTGATTACCCCACCCACGGTCTCCCCCCCAGTCTGTCCCCCCACATTCCCTCCTGCCTCCCCTTGGTCTCTCCTGCCCCCCACAGCCCTTCTAGCCACCCCATGACCCCTCCTCCCCTCCATGGTCCCTGCTCCCCTCCATGGTCCCTTCTCCCCCTCCACAGTGCCCCTTCCCTCCCTGAGTTCCCCAAGGTCCCCCCAGGGTCCACCCCTTTGCCCCTCCCTCCGCCCTCCTGACCCTCCCAGGTGCCTGGGTCCTTCCCCTTTGAGCGACCCCTTTGCAAGTCCTACAGTTCAAATTTTCCTCTGGAGCCAGGCAGAGGCTGCTTGGCTTTCTTCTGCACCTGGGAAGTTAAGGCTCAGGGCCTGGCCTGCAGCAGCTGGCTCTTAAAGGGGTTACTGCTGAGGGGAATTGATTGCTCCCAGGGGAAGGGCTCCTGGGAAGGCTCAGGGGGAGTGTGACTTACACCTGGTGTGTGCCTGCAGGGAGCCCAGTGAATGGGGACCCCTCCCGGATGGGGCCTCTGGGTGCAGGTTTGTGTCCAGCCTGAGAGTTTTGCAGGGATCACAACAGTTTGCAACTAAAAGTGTGTATCCTTCCCCAGTGGTCTGCAGGTGTGGGCCCCTCCTCCTCTTAGGGACTTTGCATTCTTTGGGTCAAAGCCCTGGTGGGTCACTTGAGCCTTTAATTGTGTGTCTTTCCTGTTTTACTCCTTTCTGCTCTCTGAGATTCCACAGGGCAGGTGAGGTCTGGGTTCTAGGGGCCCGCTCCGACTGTGTCCCCTCCTGGCTGTGGCTGCACTAGAAGCCCTGGGACAGCTTCAGCCTTGGCTTCCCTCAGAGCTCCCCATGGTCCCAGGAACACTCTTTTCCTTTTGGTAGTGGTTACAGCTTTTCTTAAAAGTTTGATTTCTTGGAGTCATGCTGGGTGGAAATGGTTCATGAACTCCTGCTAAGGTGGTAGCTTGCTAGGGCTGGAGGAGGGCAGCTGGCCAGTGGGGGCCACTGGATTTGGGTACCTGCTAGGACCCTCTGCACAGACTGGGGAAGGGCGCCTGCTTTTCAGGCCACCTGCCCGAGGCTGCTGAGGGAGCCCAGGGGTGTGCTGAGTATTTCCAGGAGCTCCAGGAGCCTCTCCTTGGCAGGGAGGTGACTGGGTGACTTGGGGACACCATTCTTGCCCTGCTTTGTCTGCCAAGAGCAGTCACCCAGCTTAAAGGAGCCGGGCTGCAGAGGAAGCCTCTATGTTTACTGCTTTCAGCCTCTTAGAAGAGTTGTTCTCATTCTAGGGGAGCAGTTGAGGGCTGTGGAGCAGCTGCTCTTAGGACAGATAGTCTGGACCTTCTCAACCCCCAACCACTTCTTTTGTCCCCTGCCCTTCCCTCTGAACTTCTGAAGGTGGTTTTCACAGGGTTGCCACCCTGGAAGGGGGAGAGCCAGGCAGGGCTACTGGGTGCCCTGTCACTTCCATGCAGATGACCACACTGTTCTCCCAATGCACTGTCACTCAGCAGACCCTAAGTATGACGAGGAAGAATATGATGCTACCATCAGTGGGGAAATTCAGGAAGGTTTTATACCAGAACCTTAGCAATGAAATCTTTGGATGAGGATTAACAGTCCTTTTTTTTCCTTAAACAAAATAATTTTTTTCTTAAACAAAATAATTTAATGATATATGTGTATATTTTTAACAAATCAGTTTTATTGATACTTTTTAATAAAGCATACAATTCTTTCAAAGTATACCATGCATGGTATTTGATATAATGACATAGATGTGCATTCATTACCTCAGTCATCATTAGAATATTTTCATTATTTCCATAATAAGAAAAATAATAAGACAGTTCTTCAGCCCTGTATCTGTTTACCCTGCTAGAAATCACTTCTTTTTCTGGCTGTTCTAGTACAATTATTTATGTATTAAGCAGTTTTATTGAGACATATTCACATACCATACCATCTATCCAAAGTGTATAATCAGTGGCTTTTAGTATAATCGCAATATTGTGCCTTCATCACCATAAAATTTTTTAGAACATTTTCAGTACTCTGAAAAGAAAAACCCCACGCCCCTTAGCAGTCCTTCCCCAGCCCTCCATAACCGGAAATCTAACTTTATTTTTATAAACATATTTACATTTTCTGTAAATGGAATCATGCAATATGTAGTACTTTGTATCAGGTTTCTTTCCCTTAGCATAAGTGATATTAACATTTTTGTAGTGTTAACATACATTTGTTCAATTTCAAAGAATAGAGTCTTGTATATGCAGTTTTATCCATATTCATATTTCACACATGGTTTTACAATGCTGAAAAATAACTTTTTGGTTACTCTTGTCTCTTTTTTGTTACCTCTCTTCTTGAGTAACAGATCACATGTTAAGGCTCCAATTCTCAACTCTTCAGTGTAACCTCACTTTTTAAATTTTAAACCTTATTTTGTAAATTTAATAATTCAATATGTAAGGAATAGTTTCTTAAAAAAGAAAATACTGTTGAATGAAGATATACATTTCTAAATTAAATATATTGGATACATATAAATTTTTTTCAGTCATACATTACAATATATTAGGTTCATAGTAATCCAGTCCAGTCATATAGTATTTGTCCTTTTGTGTCTGGCTTGATTCCCTCAACATAATGTCCTTTAGATTCATCCATGTTGTCACATGCTTTCCGACTTCATTTCTTCTTACTGCTGCATAATGTTGCATCATGTGAATACCTCAATTTGTGTATCTTTTCATCAGTTGATGGACACCTGGGATGTTCCCAACTTTTCACAATCGTGAATAATGCTTCTATGAACATCCGTGTGTAAATGTCTGTGTCCCTGCTACAGTTTTTCTGGGTATGTACCCAGTAGTGATAATGTAGCATCATGTGGGAAGTTTATATTCAACTTCTTTAGGAACCACCAAACAGTCCTCCATAGTGGCTGTATCATTCTACATTCCCCCCAACAGTGAATAAGTGTTCTGTCTGTGCACGTCCTCTCCAGTACTTGTGGTTCTCTTTCTGTGGCAGGGGAGGATCACTGGAGTGGGATGTCAGTGACAGGGGATAACATGGCAGGAAGCTCACCTGGGCATATATATAAGGCATGTAAATTTATGTTCATGGGGCATTGCCATGGTGGATGGAGATTCATAAAGTAACAGAAGGAATATCAAATTGCCATCTAGGGAGCTCTGCCACATTCTCTTAAGACATCAGCCAGAATTCCCCAAGTACAGGGGCAATGACTAGTGAAGGAGGATGTTCTACTAATGGACACTTGATATTGATGACTGTGCTTATGGACCTTTACACTCGAAATCAAAACTTAGCCTAGTATTATAGGGTGTCTAAGAATTGCCTCCTGGGAGCCTCCTTGTTGCTCAAATGTGGCCTCTATCTAAGCCAAACTCACCATATAAATCCATTATCTTCCACCCTGTATGGGACATGACTCCAGGGTATGAGACTCCCTGGCACGAAGGGATTACTACTAAGCACCAGCTAGCAATGCAACTGGAAAAAGAGCTTGGCCTAAATGGGGAAAAGATAAAGACAAATGAATTTGTGTGGCTAAGAGATTTCAGAGTGAGGTGAATCGGAGGTCATCCCGGAGGTAATGTTCATGCATGTATCAGCAGGATCTCTTTGACTGCCAAAGTAGATTCTACCCCAAACAACTGGGCTCCTGAGGGTTCTGGAGGCATCCAGACACTTGAGTCAGGGCAGATAGCTCAGGAGTTTGGTGCCTTGCTGGTGGTCCCTACTTTGGAATTTATGTTCCCCAGAGTGACAGAATTGGACTCAGTTGTGGTTTCCCTACACATGGCACTTCTGGTCTTCTTTTTGAATCTATAATCAGTACTCAAGTTAGTCCTGTAGAGGCTTGTGTACCCTCCAGGTTGGTTGTGGACAGGCCCGGTGGGCTGCTTCTAATGGCGGCGTGGGGGAACGGGGAGGTTGCCTGAACTTAAATAGTTAAGGATGCAGATCTATTTATGGATGTACCACCTTTTCTTATCCATGCACCAGCTAGTAGACATTCGTATTTTTTCTAGTTTTGGCTGTCATACAGTTGCCATAGGAATCATTGCACAAACACAATTTTGTTTGTCTTGAATAGATTTTTAGAGTGGAGTTAGCAAGAATTATGGTAAGTTTATATTTTTAAGTATCTGACAAAATGTTTCCCAAAGTGGCAGCACCATTTTGCATTCTCACCAGAAATGTATGAGGGCTCCAGTTTTTCCACATCTTCTTTAACAGTTGGTATTATGTCTCTTGATTTTAACCATTCTAGTATATATAGCAGATTTTAATGTGTTTTTCTAGTGATGAAAAGAATCATTTGTTTCTTCTTTGGTAAGTATGTATTCACATTTTTTTCCCATTTTTAAGTGTGGTTTGCCTTTTTTTTTTTTTTTAAAGGCATGCAATTCATCCATAGTGCACAATCAGTGGTATTAGGCACAATCACATAGGTATGCTTTGATCCCCTCAGTCATCATTAGAGCATTTTTATTATCTCAAAAATAATAAATGATAAAACAAATAAGAAAATCCATCACCTCTAGGTCTCTCTGTGCTTTTTCTGCTGTCCAGAGATCCCATTTCTAGCTATTTTTGCACAAATACTTTTTTCCTCTATAAATTGATTTATGTTTACATTTTATGTAATGGAATCATACATTATGTTACACAATATACTTAGGTCATAGTAATGAAAGCCTCCTGTATTTGTTCTTTTGTGTCTGGCTTTCTTCACCATACTGTCCCCCAGGTTCATTCACATTGTCAAATGGTTTATGACTTTATTTCTTCTTACCACTGCATGAGATTCCATCATGTGAATACATCACCGTTTGTTTATCCATTTACTGGCTGATGGACACCTGGGTTGTTTCCAGCTTTGCAATTGTGAATAGCACCACTATGAATGTAGGTGTGCGGATGTTTATTCATGTCACTGCTCTCAGTTCTTCTGGGTGTTTATCCAGTAGTGGTATTGCAGCATCACATGGCAAATCTATAGTCAACTTCTTTAGGAATTGCCAAACAGTCCTCCACAGTGGCTATACCAATCTGCATTCCTACTGACAGTGAATAAGTGTTCCTACCTTTCCACATCCTCTCCAACACTTGTAGTTCTCTGACTTTTTAATAGTGACCATTCTGATTGCTGTGAGATGATATCTCGTTTTGATTTGCATTTCTCTGATCATTAATGATGTCAAATATTTTTCCATATATTTTTCATTTGTATTTATTTTTTTTTTAAAGATTTATTTATTTATTTAATTTCCCCCCCCCCTCCCGTTGTCTGTTCGCCGTGTCTCTTTGCTGCGTCTTGTTTCTTTGTCTGCTTCTGTTGTCGTCAGAGGCACCGGAAGTGTGGGAGGCGCCATTCCTGGGCAGGCTGCACTTTCTTTCACGCGGGGCGGCTCTCCTCATGGGCGCACTCCTTGCGCGTGGGGCTCCCCTACATGGGTGACACCCCTGCGTGGCACGGCACTCCTTGCACGCATCAGCACTGCACATGCGCCACCTGCACACGGGTCAAGGAGGCCCGGGGTTTGAACCGCGGACCTCCCATGTGGTAGACGGACGCCCTAACCACTGGGCCAAGTCCGTTTCCCTCACTTGTATTTCTTTGGACAAATGTCTGTTCATGCTTTTTGCCCATTCTATAACTGGATCGTTTGTCTTTTTATTGTTGAGTTGTAACATCTCTCTATATATTTTATATATTAAACCCTTATTGACGTGTGATTTCTAAGTATTTTCTCCCGTTGAATTGATGACCTTTTCACCTTTTTGACAAAGTCCTGGGAGGTGAAAAAGTGTTTAATTTTCAGGAGGTCCCACTTACCTAATTTTTCATTTGTTGTTTTTTCTTTGGATGTAAAGTCCGAGAAACCACCATGTACCACAAGGTCTTATGTTTCCCTACATTTTCTTCTAGTAGTTTTATGGTACTTGCTTTTAAATTTAGGTCCTTGATCCATTTTCAGTTGATTCTTGTACAGAGAGTGAGATAGGAGTCCTCCTTAATTCTTTTGGTTATAGATAACCTGTTCTTCCAGCAGCGTTTGTTGAAGAGTCTATTTTTTTTCTGATTAACACAGACTTGGTAGGCTTGTCAAAAACTAGTTGACCATAGAGCTAAGGGTTTATTCCTGTACTCTCTATTCAATTCCACTGATTGATGCATCTTTCTTTATGGCAGTATCATGGTGATTTGTCCACTGTAGCTTTGTAGTATGTTTCAAGATCTGGCAGTGAAATTCCTTCTATGTTGCTCTTTTTTTTTTAGAATACTTTTGGCTGTTCATGTGCACTTTCCCTTCCAAATGATTTCGTAATTTTCTATTTCTGTAAAGTAGGATGTTCGAGTTCAGATTGGTATTGCAGTAAAAATCTACAATATAATCAGTTTGGGTAGGATTCACATTTTTATGCTATTTAGACTTCCAGTCCATGACACGGAATGTCTTTCCAATTGTTTAGGTCTTTTAAAATTTCTTTTGGCATTGTTTTGTAATAGTCACCATATAAGTCCTGTACTTGTTTTGTTAAATCAGTTGCTAGGTATTTGAGTCTTTTAGTTGCTCTTGTAAATGGAATTTTCCCCTGATTTCTTCGTCAGATTGTGCAACACTACTGTACAAAAACATTACTGATCTCTCTGGTGATCTTGCTGCCTGCCACTTTGCTGAATTCATTTATTAGCTCAGGTAGCTTTGTTGTAGACATTTCAGAATTTTCTAAGTATGAGATCATGTCATCCACAAATAGAGTTTCACTTCTTCTTTTCTTGGATGTTTTTTAATGTTTTTCTTCTCTAATTGCTGTACCTAGAGCTTCTATTAAAGGTTGAATAACAATCGTGCTTGTGGTCATCCTTGTCTTGTTTCAGGTCTTAGAAGGAAAACTTTCAACCTTCCCCCACTGGGTAAGATGTTAGCTCTAGGTTTTTCATGTGTGCCTCTTTTATCATATTCAGGGATTTTCCTTCTCTTCATTGATTTTGAAATGTTTTTATAAGAAATGAAGCTAGATTTGGTCAGATGCTTTTTCTGTCTTGGTTGAGATGATCATGTTTCTTTTTTCCTTCAGTTTGTCAATGTGGTGTATTACATCAATTGATTTTCTTATGTTGAACCAGCTTTGCCTACCAGGAGTAAATCCCCTTTGCTTGTGGTGTAGAAGTCTTTTGATGTGCTGCTGGATTTGATTTATAAGTATTTTGTTGAGAAATTTGCATCAGTGTTCATTAGAGAAACTGATCTGTAAGTTTCTTTTCCTTACAGAGTCTTCATTTGATTCGGGTATTACGGTGATGTTGGCTTTCTTAAAAGTGTGGGTGATTTTCCCACCTCTTCAATTTTTTGGAAGATTTTAAACAGGATTGGTGTTAATTCTTTTTGAACTGTGGTAGAATTCACCTCTGAAGGCATATGGTCCTGGAGTTTTCTCTGTTGGGAGATTTTTGAAGACAGATTCAGTGTCTTTAAATGTGATTGGTTTGTTAAGTTGTTGTATTTCTTGTAGTGTCAATGTTGGTTGGTTGTGCATTTCTAGGAAATTGCTCCTTTCATCTAGGTTTTTTAGTTTGTTGGCATACAGTTTCTCAGAATATCCTCTTATGATCCTTTTTAGTTCTGTGGGGTCAGTCATAACTTCCCCCTTTCGTTTCAAATTGTATTTTTTAGGTTCTTTTTTTTTTTTTCTTTGTTTATCTTGCTGGGGTTTGTGAATTTTATTGATCTTCTCAAATGATAGCTTTTTTAAAATTTTTAAATTTTTTTATTTTTTAAAATTTCCCCTTCCCCCTTGCTTGCTTGCTGTCTGCTCTCTGTGTCCATTCGCTGCATTCTCTTCTGTGTTTTTGCTTGTCTCCCTTCTTTTTTTTGTTGTGTCACCTTGCCGAGTCTCCACTCCACAGCGTCTCTGTGCCAGGCAGCGCACCGTGTTTTCTGTGGGCTAGGTAGCTCTCCTCAGCACTTGGGGGCCCAGCGGCTCTCCACAGCATGCAGGGAAGCCCGCCGTCACAAGGAGGCCCTGGGACGTGATCTGAGGGCCTCCCATATGGTAGATGTGAGCTCATCTGATTGAGCCACAGCTGCTTCCCTCAAATAACCAGCTTTTGGCTTTGATTTTCTCTATTTTTTTCTTTTCAATTTCATTTATTTCTAGTCTTATCTTTATTATTTCTTCTGTTTGCTTTGAGGATTGCTCTGGTGTTCTTTTTCTAGTTTCTCTTGTTGTTCAGTCAATTTTTGGAGTTTAGCTTTTTCTTCTTTTTTACTATAGGCTTTTAGGTCTATAAATGTCCCTCTCAAGACTGCCTTTGCTGTATCCCATAAGTTTTGACAAGTTGTGATCTTGTTTTATTTGTCTGAATACATTTACTGATTACACTTGGATTTTTTTTTTTTTTAATTTTTAAGGATTGATTTATTTCTGTATCCTTTCTCTGCTTCCCCCTCTGTGTCTATTCACTGTGTGTTCTTCTGTATGCACTTGTTTTCTCATCAGGCTGCACTGGGGTCTGTGTCTCTTTTTATTGCATCATCTTGCTGCATCAGCTTTCCGTGTGTGTGGCACCACCCCTGGGTGGACTGTAGTTTTGCTCGGGGTGGCTCTCCTATCCCAGTGGCCATTCCTTGCATGGGGGGCATTGTTACACGGGGGCATCCCTTAGTGGGCCAGCACTCCTTGTGCGCAGCAGCACTATGTGTGGACCAGCTCACCCTATGAGCCAGGAGTTCCTGGCCATCGAATCCTTGGACCTCCTATATGGTAGGTGGACCCTCTATCAGTTGAGCCACAACCACTTTCCATATGTCTTCTTTGACCCACTGATTATTTAGGAGTGTGTTGTTTAGCCTCCACACATTTGTCAATTTACCTTTTTCATGTCTGTTAATGATTTTCAGTTTCATTCCCCTATGATCTGAGAAGATGCTTTGTGTAATTTCAATCTTTTTATATTTATCAAGAGCTGTATTATGCCCTAACATGTGGTCTATTCTGGAGAAGGATCCATGGACACATGAAAAGAATGTATAACCCGCTGAGTTTGGATGCTGCTTTCTGCATATGTCTGTTAGGTCTAACTTACTGGTCGTATTGTTTCAGTTCCCTGTTTACTCGTTGATCTTCTGTCTAGTTCTGTCTAGTGATGTGATAGGTGTGTTGAAGTCTCCAGTGATTATTGTGGAGATGACTAGTTCTCCCTTCATTTTTCCCCGAATTTGTTTCATGTATTTTGAAGGATCTTAGTTAGGTACATAGATATTTATGTCTGTTTTATCTTCCTGATTGATTGTCCCTTTTATTGATATTTAATGGCCTTCTGTATCTCTTCTCACTTCTTTGGATTTATAGTCTGTTTTGTCCAGTATTACTCTTTGGTTATCCTTTCTGTTATTCTTTCTTTTCTACTCTCCTCCAAGCCTCTCTCTCCTGTCTTTTTCTTTCAGATTCTAAAGTTTCCTCTAATATATCTTTCAAGATGGATTCTTTATTACGAACTGTCTTAGTTTCTCTTTGCTTGTGAATATTTTTTTACCCTCTTTCATATGTGAAGGACAGTTTTGCTGGATGCAGAATTCTTGGCTGGCAGTTCTTCTCTTTCAATCTCCAAATTGTGTCATGCTACTGTCTTCTCACGTCCATGGTTTCTCTTGAGGAATGTGCGCTACGTCTTACTGGTTGTCCCTTTTAAGTGATGGTTCTCGTCTCTCTTACTGCTCTCAGAATTTTCTCTTTATCCCTGACGTTTGACTTTCTGAGTAGTATGTGTCTTGGAATAGGTCTATTTGGATTTATTCTTTTTTTTTTTTTTTAAGATATTTTATTTATTTCTCTCCCCTTCCTGCCCCCTCCCCCCAGTTGTCTGCTCTCTCTGTCCATTTGCTGTGTGTTCTTCTGTGACCGCTTCTATCCTTATCAGCAACACCGGGAATCTATATTTCTCTTTGTTGAGTCATCTTATTGTATCAGCTCTCCGTGTGTGCGGCGCCATTCCTGGGCAGGCTGCAGTTTCTTTCGCGCTGGGTGGCTCTCCTTATGGGGTGCACTCCTTGCGTGTGGGGCTCCCCTACGCGGGCGACACCCCTGTGTGGCAGGGTACACCTTGCACGCATTAGCACTGCGCATGGACAAGCTCCACATGGGTCAAGGAGGCCTGGGGTTTAAACCGCGGACCTCCCGTGTGGTAAGCGGACGCCCTATCCATTGGGCCAAATCTGCTTCCCTGGATTTATTCTGATTGGGGTACAGTGGGCTTCTTGTCATGTAGGTTCATTTCATGAGAACTGGGTCATTTTCACTTATTATTTGCTCAAATACTCTTTTTTTCCCCCTTTTCCCTTCTCATCTCCTTCTGAAACTCTTATGACATATATTTTGTTGCTTTTTGTGTTGTCATTGCGCTCCCTGAGCTCTTGCTCATTTTTTTCCCTTTTTTTTCCTCTCTTCAATTTCAGCTGTTATGTCTTCCTTATCACTTATTCTTCTATCATTTCAGGTTTGCTATTGTGTGACTTTAATGTATTGTTTTTTTTTAATGATTTATTCCCCCTGCCCCAAACCACGGGTCTCCCATAAGGTAGGCAGGACATCAGTCTAATGAGCCTTATCCGCTTCCTTGTGTGGTTTCTCCTGGTCCCATGACTGAGTGATAACTGCAGGTCTGTAGTGCAGAGCATTGGAGCCACATGCCTGGGTTCACATTAAGGCCCCTCCCCTTGGAGCACCAGAGCTTGAGCAGTCCCTGTCACCTGGGGGAAATTCATACAGTCACCCCCCCACAAGCTCACACACAATCTCACAGTCACCCCACAGAGACTCTCACATTGATTCTCGTAATCCTCCATTCAGCCTAACGTGTAACCCCCAAATGAACAGATCCATCCCTCGGGACTGTGGATGGAAGGACAGAACTCCTTAATGGAAGACCTTTCATCATATCCTCATTCTACTCTGAGCCTGGGACCAGGCTAGGTCTCCAGCCTACAGCTTGCAGGAAGCCCCCTATTTTATCTGTCATATTCACAGGGTGTAGCCTAACGTTAGACTTCCCTGTACCTAGATCCTGACATGTACTTGCTGGGTCACTTCAGGGAGAGTACTTGAGATCTTTGTGCCTGTCGCTCATCTGTAAAATGGTGATTAATAAACATACCTAAGTTTTAGACGTTTTATAATTAAAATCTAACGTTAGCTTGCCTGCCTCCTCAAGCAGTCTCCTTCCATCCTTTATTCCTCCAAAAGGAGAGTCATGGACTCAGTGGGTCCTATGCGTATTTTAAGATAAATTGTCCAGAAATATGTCATATCTTAGATACATGCATTTTACTATTTACAGAGCAGAGGTGACTTTTCATCCTTTGTTCACTCTGGTCCTAGGGCCTTGATGTCAGTCCCACACTCTCTAGGTGAGCTGTGATTTGTCTAAGCCTTAATTAAAAGCAAAAATAATCACCAGCTTCAAAACACAAGATATATCAGATGTGTTTTATTGTGTGTACTAGCTATGACCCAGCCCGTTCCACTGTCAGACTCCCCTTCCCTGGGCCCACCCTCTTCACCCCAGGCTCCCCATCTACCAGTACCTTCCCCCAGGCCGCTTTTACCCTGGGCACCCCATCTGTCCTTTCCCTGGATCCACTATATCTTTTTTCCTTTTTTTTAAGATTTACATTTTATTTCTCTCCCCTTCCCTCCCACCCTTGTTGTCTGCTCTCTGTGTCCATTCACTGTGTGTTCTTCTCTGTCCGCTTGCATTCTTGTCAGTAGCACCAGGAATCTGTGTCTCTTTGTGTTGAATCATCTTGCTGTGTCAGCTCTCCGTGTGTGTGGTGCCACTCCTTGGCAGGCTGCACTTTTTTCATGCGGGGCAGCTCTCCTCGCAGGGTCACACTCCTTGTCCATGGGGCTTCCCTACACGGGGGACAACCTGTGTGGCAGGGCACTCCTTGCATCATCAGCACTGCGCGTGCGCCACCTCCACATGGGTCAGGAGGCCCTGAGTTTGAACCCTGGACCTCCCGTGTGGTAGGCGGGCGCTCTATCAGTTGAGCTAAATTGCTTCCCAATCTTGAATTCCCATCCCTTAAAGTCAAAACACATTTTTAATATTTCTGGGTCAGGTTTCTACTCAGGTTTCATCTGTCATGCTGCTTTCCTCACCATATTAACTGGGACATCAAAACTTTAAAGAGTTAAGTCTGGCTTCATCTGTCTCCAATTCTACACATCAGTGGCTTCTCTATACATGATTTACAGAGAATAGATAAATTATATAAAAGAAAAAGAACCAGGTTTTTAAAATTTATTTCTCTCCCCTCCCCCCCCCCCCCCCCCTGTAATCTGCTCTGTTTCCATTCACTGTGTGTGCTTCTGTGACCACTTATCTCCTTATCAGCGGCACCGGGAATCTGTGATGCTTTTTGTTGAGTCATCTTGCTGTGTCAGCTCTCCATGTGTGCAGCGCCATTCTTGGGCAGGCTCCACTTTCTTACGCGCTGGATGGCTCTCCTTAATGGGGCACACTCCTTGCGCGTGGGGCTCCCCTACGCCAGGGACACCCCCGTGTGGCAGGGCATTCCTTGTGCGCATTAGCACTGCGTGTGGGCCAGCTCCACACGGGTCAGGGAGACCTGGGGTTTGAACTGTGGACCTCCCATGTAGAAGGCGGATGCCCTATCCATTAGGCCAAGTCCACTTCCCAGAACCAGGTTTTATTTCTAAAACGTCTGGAAGACTGACTAGAAAAATGGGAGGGGCAAGAGGCACTTGTGGACAGCTGTGGGCTCTGCTTCTGCTGGCTCCATGTCTGGAGGGGACAGGCCTAGGCTTCCTCTCCTGTCTGAGTAATCTGACTGCTGGGATCCTGCCATATGACAGCCCCAACCCCCGACTTCTGGAACAAAACTGCAGGAAACAGAGAGGAAATGGAAACCTTAGTCTTTGGGGCTCCATTTGGCTCTAGGAGTGCAGAGAACAGGTGTTGATTTGTATAACACTTTTAAAGTTGACAACCCCTGGTCCAGCCTCCAGGAAAGTGGACAAGGCTGCTTCTTGAGGTTCCGCTGCCTCAGGCCAGCATTTGTCTCTTAAAACTTGTCATGGTAGAGCCGCACCTGGAGAGAAGTGAACGGGCTGAGGGCCCAAACAGTTCTGTCTCCTGCAAAGCCCTGACTCGTGGTGACAGAACCCTGAAGGCAAGGCTCCTCCTAGTGGGTTCATGAAATCAAAGGCTGGGATGGACTTGAATGTAAATCCAATATGTCTCTGAGAGGTGCCAGGTCCTCCACAGGAAATAAGGGGGCCCTGCCGGGGCAGACCCCTGGGTGTTGGGCAGCATGTAGGGCATTAGTGCCTTCATCCACAGGGTTCCTCTTAGGGGTACTGGCCCCTATGTTGGCCATAGGGTGCTTTGGCTCCAGGGCCCCAGGTCTTTAGGCCTAAGCTTACCCCAAAATGATATGTGATGTGGGGGCCCCACTCCTTTCTCCTCTTATACTGAGTGCATCAATGTTGGAGCTCAGATCTGTGGCCTCCACTTGGCTTCCAAAGCTCTTATGTGCTGCTGAAACCTGACCTGGAGACGACTGGGGTGGTGCTCTTGAATGTTGAGCATCACTGCCTCGTGCTGGGGTTGAAATTGGTCACAGCACAGGGTGTGTTGGTGGTGGCTGCAAAGCCAGAGGCATTGCCTGTGCTGGAGGAGAACACGGCGGGGGTGGACCCAAAGGCCAGCTGGAGCCTGTCGTGGCTGCCCAAGGTGAAACCTCTAGGTATCAACCCACCAAAGCTAGCAGTGGTGATGCACAGGGGTGCCTGGCCTTCAGCAGAGGTTGAGGTGGGAGTTGCCAGGTTTTCAAATTGGAAAGAATGGTCAAAGCCAAGGTTTCCAGGAAGCTGCCCACCAGGGACTCCAAATAGGAACTGGGGCGCTGCTACAGGTTTAAAGGGGAGTTTACACTTTGGGGTCGGGCTGCAGAACCCAAGTGTGTGCAGGCTGGGGGGTGTCTGTGGCTGAGGCAGCGCTGCCGCTGGATGTGCCTGAAAGGCCTGGTCAGATGGGAAGAAGCTGACCCTGGAGCCAGCAGGAGGCCCACAGAGCAGTGGAGGGGGGAGGGATGTGGTATTCATCGGGGTGACCCGACGGTCAGAGGAAGGTGGGAAGTCAAGGCTGCAGGTGTGCTGGTTGAGGGGCTGGAAGTGGCTGCAGAAGCAGCCTCTGGAAGGCCCGTGGAGTGAGGGTCCCCAGGCCTAGTGGTGGGAGGGGTGTCCATGAGAAGGAGTGAGGAGAGTCCACACACACCGGAATCGCTGAGCTCATTCTGAATATGATGGGATACCTGCAGAGGGAGGAGGTGCTGGGAGCTGTACGGAACTCAGAACTGGCATCAGTTGCAGCTGTCACAGACTCTGGGATGCACAGGGACTCTTCTCGGGGGTCTCCCCGAAATTGGCTTGTCCATGCAGCAGCTGCAGGAGCAGGCTCTGGGCTTCTTTCACAGTTCCCACCTTCTGTGGTGCCGGGATCCAGGGCAGAAGAGGGCCTAGCACACAGCCCAGCCTGGTTAGTATCTGATGATGGGTGGCAGCAGGGCTCAGCGAGGTGAAAGAGGCTGAGGGGAGAGGGTGTGCCAGCATGTCAGGTGGGGCTGGGACAGTGAGGAGAGGATGGGTCTGCTGAGCAGCATTTCTTCTGAGGCAAAGGACCCACCGAGGTGGCCACTGCAGTGGATCCCAGGATGAGCCCTGGGCCTGGGGAGTCCTTCCCACATCTCCTCAGCTGTGAATTATTGTGGGGGATGCAGAGGCAGCTGGTGGAGGAGCAGTCCAGGAGCAGGCCAGCGAATGTACTAGAAGGCTCTGAGGTGCTACATTTTGGGGTGCTTCAGTCTTACCACCCGGGGAACTGTTGATTCGTCCAGCGCACTGCTTCCTTTTCCTGGGTCTAGATCCTCAGCAGTGACTCAGTACCCTAGCTGGTGTGTGTGTTTGTGTGTGTGTGAGAGTGTGATGGCAGCCTCAGGTGGGCCCGTCACCTGTGTGACAGCAGAGGAATTTTACATTAATGGTGCCCGGACTGTCGCATATGGGTGAGCCATCCCCTAACTTTTTTCTGCTCTGAGGTGACCAAAGCCTGATTGATCTGGCTTTGATCTGGATTGATCGGGGTTTTCATGGAGGCCAAGGAGATAGGAAGATGCCCATCCTTGCTCACATTCTTTGTGTATCTGTAGAGCAGCTGGGAGACAGACAGGGCTGGATCTCTCCTCTTCTCAGGGGCAGCAAACCTGGAATGGAGCTCTCTGAGTTCCTGACAGCATTTCCTATGTGCATGGTTCAGAGAGATCCAGGAGTTCTGGTTGGAGCTGCTTTCTGTGCTTTGGCAGGAAGTTTTCTCTTAAGGCCCAGGTCTGGGCAGGAGGGAGGCCAGGCCTCCCCTGACCCTCAAAGGCCTAACACAGACTCTGCAGTCCCGGAGCCATCGGAACCCTTCTTTCATTGTCCTGATAGGTCTTTGGCCTTGTTAGGAGCACAGCTTGCTCAGGGAACTGCACCCCTAGGATTAGGAATGCCTGAGAATTCAAACTAGGGGGCCGTGAAATGGAAAGTCATACGTAGGTTCCTCCAAGAAACCCAGACCCCGGTGACGACCACAACCAAAAACGCTGTAAGTTGTTTCTAGTTCAGGGACATCATTTGTTTGTCATTGGTTAGAATTCCTCTCTAGGCCACTAGAAATAGCAACGCATATTCAACTATAGCTATTTATGTTCTTTTTCTTTTTTATAAACTTTAACCTCTGAATACTTAGTGTGTGATTTCAAAATATGTTCTGTGACTGAAAGTAGAAAAAGAAAAAACAAAACCAATGTCTTGCTCTAGCCAAGAGAAATGAATATTTTTGTTCACCTAAAATCCCTGTGTGCCACTCTTCTAGCTGCTTAATTGTATGTCCTAGATAAAGGCCATTATGGTTCTCCTGTTTTTGACTTTGTTTGGAATTGTTTTCAGTGTTTGCTCTGGGGATAACTTCTCACATACTAATCAGTTAATTTTTTAACAATTCAAATAAAATGTAGATCCCTCACAGTCATATAGAGTATTTAAACCCCTACTCTTGGTTATACTTGTCATATGCATTCTCTGTACATGTGGTATGGCCATCTACTCCCAAAAGGGTCTAATTTCTGCTAAATATTCATTCATATATTAATTTAATGTTATCTCTTCCTGAAGTTCAAAATTTTCCTCTTATAATTATTTTTATTCTTCCTGAAGATGTTTCTTTTGCATCTTTATAGAGCACGTTGTCTAGTGATGAATTTAGATTTCTCTGTCCTTTCCGTTTTCTTTTTTGCCTTGAATCCTTGGGCAGTTTTTGGTGTATGTCGTATTCTGGGTTGCTGTTATTTTATTTCAGCACTTCAAAGATCCTGTTTTACTCTCTTCTGGCCTCTATTGGGTCTGAGGAGAAATGACAGGCCTTCAAATTGTTTTTCTCCTATAATGTATCATTTTTCTTAGGGTCCTTTCAGAATTTTTCATCTTTGATTGTCAGCCGATATTTTAAATGATGTGTCAGGGTGTGATTTTCTGAGCTTCTCAGGTCTGTGTATCACAAGGTTTGGTAGTGTTCAGGCTGTTTTAGCCCATATTTATTCTGAACCATTCTGTGTCTTCTTCCTTCAGCATTTAGCATGAATATTTACTGTCCCACAGGTTTCTGAGGCTCTGTTAACTTTAGTTTAACCTTTTTCCCCGCTCTGTGTTCTTCGTTATATCACGTTACTGCTGTAAGTTCCATGTCACTGATTCTTTCCTCTGTTACCTCCATTCTCTTATTTATCCCACCCACGGAACTTCTGAATTGTGGGTTGTTGTGAACTTAGAAAACGAACATACATAGCATCATACAGGGCTCTCAACCTCACCCTACCACCAATGCCTTACAATGTCAAAACATTTTTAGTCATTAAAGAGCATCCTCAAAATATTACTAGTAATCAAAATACCTTATGATGGTGTATTTTTTCCCAAACCCACCCTATTATCATTTTTTTTATACGATTTGTATGTGAATATGCATAAACAATAGTGTGTAGTGGAAGTTGTGAACTTAATAAAGCAAACATGCATAACATCATAAAGGGGTCCAGTACATCAGCCCACCGCCAACAGTGTTCATTGTTACGTGACATTTGTAACAAAATATGAAAGATTGTAATCAAAATCTTACTACTAACTATAGTCCTTATCTTACATTTGGTGTATTTTTCCTCCAACCTACTCTATTATTATTTTTAAAATATTTTTTTTTGACAGAAGTTGTAAACTTAGGAAACAATCATGCACATGTGTAGAATTCCCATACAACACCCCTCTATCAACATACCACTGTGTGATGGCACATTTGTTAGATTATGAAATAATATTGGGTTATTATCAGGTTCATAGCTGACATTTGGCACATTTTTTCCATACTCGCACATTATCAACACAGTACATCTTTGGTATATAAGCATAAATATTACGCTATTATTGTTAACCACGGTCCGTAGGTCATTTCAGTTGTATTTTTCTCATGCTTCTCCATATTCCCACCCCCCCTGCAACAGTGATGTATATCTCCTCTAGATCACAAAGGACACTCTGTCCTCTGTACCATCAACCGAAATTCTCATCCGCCTCTGTGTTTACTGTGTTAGCTCCTAGATTATTCCCTAGCTGTCAATTTGCCTTTATATCCCTAGACTACACTTTTCAGTCACATTCCCATTTATATAACAGATGTTAATCACTATAATATATTACCATCAGCTATATATGTTTTCACCGTTTTACAGTACTGTTAATTAAAACGTCTACATAAATTAAATATCAGTAGTCCATGTCAGTCCTGCTCTTATCTCCTTGAAGCATCCACTACCTACTACTGAGTCTTCAAGATACTTTACTACATTTTTTCCCAGAAGCTTTATGATTTTTGCTTTTATATTTAGGATTTGGTTCTATTTTGAATTAATTTTTGTATAAGATGTGAGGTAGAGGTCCTTTTTCTTTCTTCTGGCTATGGATATCCAGTTCTTCCAGCACCATTTGTTGAATGGACTGTTCTCCCTGAACTGGGTGCATCTGACAGGCTTGTCAAAAATCTCTTGACCCTTGATGTGAAGAACTGTTTGTATTCCTTGAGAGAATCAGTCGATCTCAATAGTTTGGGAAGTCTAGTATTCAAGCCCTCAGCATTGTTGCATGTATCTGTAAATCTGGTCTCTGAAGTAGTGAAGATTGATTGTCACTATGGGCCCTGAGGGGAGGACGGGAGAGATATAGAATAGATGGAAGCAGGGTAACTAGGGGGCAATGAAACTGCTCCACAAGATCATGTAAGGATGGATATAGGACATGTTAATGTACACCAAAAATGTATACAAGTCTATAAACTAAAGTGTAAACCATAATGTAAACACAGGGAAACTAAAAATTTAGAAATTTTACAGTCTGAAATATAAACCGTAATGTAAACCAAAATGGAACCAGGTTTGGAAGCTGTGTTTCAAAATCTATACACCAGCTGCAGCACATGTAACATGAACATGTAAAAAGATCGTTGCTGGGGAAGGGGGAAAGGGTTTGATATTGAATATATGGGAGTCCCCTCTATTGTGTATGTGAATTACTGTGATCTAAAACTTTTTTGAAGACAAAGTTAAAAATTAGAAAAAAAAATTAAAGAGGAATGAATGTAGACACTGAGGAGAAGAAATGAAAGAAAGTACCTTGCCACTGTACATACAGGGCAACACCTATTACAGTGATGAAAGGCAAAAAGTTAAAAACAAAGCTTTATGATATTTTTTATTTTTATTAATACACCAGTTTATTTTTTCTTTATCTTAATATTTCTAAATTAGTATGTGTATTTCTAATCTTTAAACCCAGCAGTTTATTTTATTTTCCTATTAAGTGCATTTGGCAATATATTAGACTTCATTGTACAAGACATTTTGGACCACAGAGAGTTTCACCTATGGGGAGGGGAGGAGCACTGTTGTGGGTTGTTATCCATGGGGTCGCATGATTGGGAGGGTGTTCTCCAGGGCATGTATATAGGGGCCATAAAAATGTTCTGATATATGTTGGGTATTTTTATAGTGGTTACAGTTACAGACGACAACTGAGGGAGTACAGAGCTCCTACTCAGGAGAGCTCTGTAACATTCCCCGATGGAACAGCAGTAATCCCCCAAGTGCAACAGCAAAGATCAACAAGGAAGGATGGTCCAATGATGAGCCCTTGATAATGATGACTATGCTTATGAGGCTGTGTGCCTGAAATATGAACTAGGCCTAGAGTTGCAGGGTGCCTAAGAGTTACCTCTTGAGAGCCTCCAACTTGGTTAAATGTGGCCAATATCTAAACTAAACTCAGCATGTAAATGCAATACTTTCCCCCCAGCGTGAGACATGACTCCCAGGCGTGAGCTTCCTGGGTGCTGATGGATTATTACCAGTCACCAACTGGTGATGCAACTAGAAAGAGACCTTGAATAAAAGGTCAACTCAGACCAACAGAGTATCTCAGCCTACATATAGGATGTGTTAAAAACTGCTGTTTTACCTTGTATAAAAGGGGGAAATGGCAAAGAGAAATGAGTATATATGGATGACAGTCTTAAAAAATGAGTTGGGGGGTCATCAGAGTGGTTGTGCTTACTCACACCTCAGCAGGACCCCAGAAACAGCTTCAGGAGATACAACCCTAGGTACTGGTTCTCCTGAAGGCTATGGAGACCCACAGAGTATATGGTCATGGCAGATGGATTTTGAGTTCTTTGCCATGTCAATAGGCCCTACTTTGGGATTTGTGCTCCTGAGAGTGATGGAGCTGGACTCAGATATGACCTGTCTACACATGCCTCTCCTGTCACTTTTTCTGAGCCTGTGGTTCATAATATGTATGGCGTGTACTCAGGGGACTTGAATCTCTGAACTGCCCATGTACCAGCTGGGCCCTGAGCCTCAGCAGAGTTGCAATCCCTACTCTCTGTTTCATTGGACTTACCCAGGTCAGCTAACAGGGAGGTGAAGATGGTCAACCACCACACCAGGGAACGAAGACTGCCCACAACTGCAAGCAGGAGAATTACATCCATCAGTCATGAGGAATCTATGCCTCTTCTTTATATAGAGGTAGAGTGGACATCACCATCCCCAGGGTCCACAGAATGGAGGAATAAAACATGGATTAGAGTGGACTTACTGATATTGTACTATGAAACTATTGTGACTAGTAATAGAAGAAATTGTATCATTGACGTGAAGAATGTGGCCACAGTAGATGCTGCGGGCAGGGAGAGGGAAGATAGATGTGATGAGCAGGCATTTTTGGGACTTGGGATTTTCTTAAGTGATATTGCAGGGTCAGATGCTGGACATTATATATCCTGCCATAACCCACTGAATATACTGGGGGAGAGTGTGAACTACAGGGTAAACTATTATCCACGTGGTGCAGCAGTGCTCCAAAATGTGTTCGCCAAGTGCAGTGAGTGTGCCACAATGATGTGGGAGGTTGTTTATGTGGGAGGAGTGGGGTGGGGGAATGGGGGGTATATGGGAACCTCTTTTTTTATAATATAACCTTTTTTGTGATGTATTTATCTTCAGAAAAATACAGATTACAAAAATGATGGAGGTGGGAGTTGGGGACTAGGTTATATGGGCACCTCTTATGTTTTTTTAATGTAACATTCTGTGTCATCTGTTAACTTTAATAAAAAGAAATGTGTTAATAAAATAAAAACGGATGGTTTGTGAAACCGTCACTTCATTTCCGTTGGTCTATGTATCTGTCTTTATTTCAGTACCATGGTGTTTTCACCAGTATATCTTGGTAATACGATTTAAAGTCCAGAAGTGAGAGTCCTCCAACTTCAGTTTTCTTCTTTAAGGTGTTCCTGGTATTCAGGACCCCTTAACCTTCCAAATAAATTTGATAATCATGCTTTCCAATTATTTAAAAAATGGTGTTGGAATTTCTATCAGAGTTGCATAGAATCTGTATATCAATTTGAGTAGAATTTACATCTTAATGATATTTAGTCTTCTAATATGTGAGCATGGCGTGTTCTTCCAATTATTTACATCTTTTTAAATTTCTTTTAACAATGAGTTGTAGTTTTCTGAATACAAGTGATTTACAATGTTAGGTTGATTCTTAAATATTGGTGTTTTATCTGTCATTTTTTATTTTACCACTCTTTTGACACTTTCGGTTACTTTTTCTTACATACTCTATATTTCTAGACTCTCTGTCCTGATTTTTCTTTTCAGGCTGTAACATACCCTTTAATATTTCCTGCAAAGCTGGTCTCTTGATTATAAACTCTCTCAATTTCTGTTTATCTGTGAATATTCTAAACTCACCCTCAATTTTGAAAGACAATCTTACCGGGTATAAGATTCTTAACTGGAAATTTTTCCTTCACAGTATCTTAAATATATCATACCAATGTTGTCTTCTTTTTATGGTTTTTAAGAATACCCAGTTTACTAAGGTGAACTTAACTTTATTGTTAAATATGGGGAACGTGGGAAGCACATGTGACTCATGTGATAGGGTCTCTGCCTACCATAGGGGAAGTCCCAGGTTTGGTCCCTAGTGTCTCCTGGTGAAAAAGAAGAGAAAGTGTGCCTGTATGGCAAGCCATTGTCAGCGTGACGAGCCAAATGTTTGCACTAAGCCAAGTGCCCATATGGTGAGCCGAGTGTCCTCATGGTGAGCTGAGTGTCTACATGACAAACTGAGTCCCCACTTGGTGAGCCAAGTACACACGTGAGTGTCTGGGTGGCATATTGAATGCCCACACGAGTGCCCGTATGGCGAGCCAGTGCCTGCATGTTGAGCTGAGTGCCCACACAGTGAGTCAGCACCTGTGTGAGTCATGCAGCAAGAAGATGACATTAAAAAAAGAGACAAGGGAAGAGTCAAGGTGAAGCGCTGCAAGAGACCAGGAACTGAGGTAGTAGAATTGACAGGGAACTTCTCTCCAGTTTAGAGTTCCCCAGGATGGAATCCTGGTGAATCTTAAAGGACAAAGATGAGAAGAGAAGACAAAAAAGAGAAATTGATAAACAAGATCACACAGCAAATGGACACAGACCGCAATAACAGCAGGGCAGGGGATGGAAAGAAAAAAAAATATGGGGAAAGTAAGGGTCTTCCAGCAAGAACCAGAAGACCTACTGAACAAATTCTAAAAGACCTGTAACACTCACCACTCTCTCTTGCCTCCATGGGAACTCTGTAGTTAATCTTATTGGGTGTCCCTTATATGTTATGCATTGGTTCTCTCTTGCTCAGAATTCTCTGTCTTTGGTATTTGACATTATAATTAATATGTCTTGGGGTTGTACTCTTTGAAATTATACATAAGGGAGTGCGTTGTGCTTCTTAGATATGGATATCCATGTCCTTTAATAGGGTTGTGAAATTTTCTACCGTTATTTCTTAAAACATTCCTATTACCCTTTTCCCCTTTTCTCCTTGTTGGACACCTTTTACACATATGTTTCCACATCTTTTGTTGTCATTTAGTTCCCTGAGACCTTGTTCAATTTTTTCCGTTCTTTCTTCCACTGTTCTTTTTTACTTTTGCTTTGAGAAGCTATTTCTTCCAGCTCACCAGTCCTTTTTTCTGCCTCCTCAAATCTGTTATATGACTCCAGTATTTTTAAAATTTCATTTATTGCACCTTTAATTCCCATAAGATCTCCAATTTTTCTGCATGTACTTTGAAATTTGTGCTCTTTCAGTGCCATCTTTTTTTAATTTTTTATTAAGTTGTCTTCTCTTTTTAAAAGATACGTAGATCACAAAAAATGTTACATTAAAAAATATAAGAGGTTCCCACATATATCGACTGTCGCACATTCATTGCTTTTGGTGAATACATTTTGGAGGACTGCTGCACCACATAGATAATAGTTTACATTGTAGTTAACACTCTCCCCAGGCCATTCAGTGGGTTATGGTAAGATATATAATGTCCAGCATCTGTCCCTGCAATATCATTTAGGATAATTTCAAGTCCCGAAAATGTCCCCACATCTCATCTCCTCTTCCCTCTTCCTACCCTCAGCAACTACCGTGGCCACTTTCTCCAGATCAATGCTCCAGTTTCGACCATTAGTAGTCACAGTAGTTCTATAGTAGAATACCTGTAAATTCACTGTAATCTGTATTTTATTCCTCCATGCTGTGGACCCTGGTTTGGTGATGTCCACTCCACCTCTGTATCGAGAAGGAGCCTAGAGCCCACATGGTTGATGGATGCGATTCTCCTGCTTGGAGTTATAGGCACTCTCAGCTCCCTGACATGGTGGTTGACCATCTTTACCTCCTAGCTGACCTGTGTAGTAAGTTCAACAAACCGGAGAGTAGGATTTGCAGCTCTGCTGAGGCTCAGGCACATGCCCAGTCCAGAGATTTAAGTTCCTTGGTATATACCAACCCCAACCAACCACAGGTTCAGTAAAAGTGACATAAGAGGCATGTGTAGAAAGGTCACATCTGAGTCCCAATCCATTAGACTCAGGAACATAAATTACAAAGTAGGGCCCATTGGCAAGGCAGTGGATATATTGGGCTTCATTTTTGAAGTAGTTTTGTACCATAGGGGGCTTCAAGTATTGCAGGCAAGGAGCATCAGTATTGTCTTAATATACCTAATCTCTTTAGTCATCTCATTGAATTTGTTAAGGTGATTTGTTTGAACATCTATGATTAGTTGTCTCAGCTCCTTTATGTCATCAGGAGGCTTACCTTGTTCCTTTACCTGGGTGATATCTTCCTGTTTCTTTGTATGGATTGCAGTTTTTGTTGGTATCTTGCCATCTGGCTTACTAGATGTATTTATTCTGGGTGCAGTTTCTCTCTTTAGGGTTTTTTTGCACTTTCTCCCTTGCCAGTTGTGTAGTGGGAGCCAAGGATATAATTGGTGTTGAACGCAGTGGAGACTCCAGCTTCCCTTGTTTCCCAAGGACTGATGAATCTCCTCCCTTCTTCTTTGCAGGGTATGGATAGTGCCACAGCTGTGTGGAATGATCCAGGGTGCGCAGACCTAGACTGTAGTCACCTAGAGAGACTGAGGAAGCTTAAAGTCCCCTCCCCTGCATTGGCAGGGATAGAGCTGCAGGTGTGGGCAACATGCTATGCTGTGCATGTGCAAAATGACCATAGTTGCCCTGGTAGTCTTCCCAGTATTCAGTCTGCCAGCCGAATGTTCCTGCAGTTCTCCAGAGAGGCTGGTGCAGGGCCCGCCAGCTTCCTCCCTGGTAGAGGTGGGGCTGATGCCTAGGCTAGGGCTGCAGGCTGATCTCGGTACAAGAAGCCAGTCCCTACGATCACTATGATTTTCAGCCAGCCCAGCTTCCCCTCATGCTGGGGGCAAAGTCAAAATGGTGTCCACTGGCCTCTTTCTGACTTGGACAGGTTCAAACTTCACCTGTTCTTAGGGTTCTATTTCAGCCAGCCATATTTACTAATCACTAGCTGCAGTTGGTGGCCAACCATCCCTTCCTTCCCTGTTTTTTGGGAAACGGAGCTTCCAATTCCAGAATAGCCCCTGAAGCAGTCAGAGTAGAATGATTGTAGTCCTCTGAGGCATGACCTTTATTTTCCTGGAGAGGCTGGTGCAGGGCCCCACAGCCTCCTCCCTGCTGGAGGTGGGGCTAGGGCTTAGCCTAGAGCTACAATCTGATGAGGATGGAAAGAAGGCTGTCCTTACATCACTGGAATTTTCTCCTTGTGCCAGGGGCAGAGTTAAAATAGTGGTTACCAGCCTTGTTGCCGCCAGTGTGCACTGAGGAGCGGCCTAGGGGCCTCCCAAGGTAAGGAGGAACAGAGCACAATAACACACAGTAACCCAATAACACACAGTAACCGCTCTGGAGACACAGGCTGGTGGCGCAGGTCTGATTTGTTAGGGAAGTGCAACAGCTTATAAGGGCTAGGGTGGGGGTTGAGGGGAGTGTGGCATGCGCTGATTGGCTGGGCAAAGGGGACGGAGTGTATAGGTTGCTCGCTCTGTCTTGTTGCTGGGGAAAGAAGCAGCTTTCAGGTTGGCGAGCCAGCTAGCGCCGGAGGCCATCTCGGTACAATCTGAGCCATTTTGCTAGGCTGAGATGTGCTGCCTACAACACAGCCTCTTTCTGACTTGGATAGGTTCAAATTTTAGCCATTCTAAACATTATACTTTAGACTGCCTAATTTACTTTACTAATCATTATCTGAAGCTGGTGCCCAGTCTTCTCTTCCTCTGCCAGTTTTGGGAAGTGGAACTTCTGATTGCAGCTGAGGAATAGCTCCAAGATGTCTTGTGCTGCCTCTGGAAGATGGGCGCCAGCCTCTGGGGTGTGGAGTGTTCTACTTATAAATCTTCTCTGCAGATGGGCAGTGTCCTCCTTCCATGCTTTCAGGGATGTTGGAGGATGCTTTTCTGGTCTCCTGGAGCCCCCAAACAGGTGCTTTAGTAGATAGCTCAGTGTGTTTGCTAACTGTCCTGTAGCATGAACTGACTCGGAACTCCTTCCTCTGGCCACCATCTTGCTGGTTTGTCCCTGAGTTTAGATGTTTTATATGTAGGTCTAAAGTTTCCCTTTTACATCTTTTTGTTGTTTGTTTCTTTGTTTTGAACTATCTTTTCTTTCATTCCAAGGAGAGTATTTACCTTTCTCATTGAGCAGAGACTTAATAACTGCTTTGTCTCATCATTCTTTCTGTGTTCCTTTGGGGCTATATCTGCTGATTGTTTTTTTCCCCTGGAGAACAGACCAGATTTTTCTAGTTCTTTTTTTTTTTTTTTTTTTTTTCATTTAATTTTATTTATTCATTTTTTAAAAAAATACTACATTCAAAAAATATGATGTCCCCATTCACCCCCCCACCGCCCCCACCCCACCACTCCCCCCACAGTAACACTCTCCCCCATCATCATGACAAATCCATTGCATCTGGTGAGTTCATCTCTGGGCATCACTGCACCCCATGGCCTGTGGTCCACACCATAGCCCACACTCTCCCACGTTCCATCCAGTGGGCCATGGGAGGACATACAATGTCCGGCAGTTGTCCCTGCAGCACCACTCAGGACATCTCCAAGTCCCTTCACATCTCATCTCTTCCTCCCATTCCCCGCACCCAGCAGTCACCATGGCCACTTTTTCCACACCAATGCCACATTTTCTCGATTATTAACCACAATAGTTCATGAATAGAATATCATTAAGTCCACTCTAATCCTTACTGTATTCCTCCTTCCTGTGGACCTTGGCTTGGTTGTATGATATGGCATGATATCCTGGTTGCATGTGGTTGTTATTTAGTTGTGAGACTTCTGAAAGATTGATTTTGCTAGTTGGGACATCTTGCTATTCCATATGAATTTGAGGATCAACTCTTTCCATTTCTTCCAAAAAAAAGACCATAGAGATTTTGAGAAGTATTGCATTTAATCCGTAGATCACTTTAGGTAATATCTTGCCATTTATTAGGTCTTCTTTAATTTCTTTTCAGTAGTGTTTTGTGGTTTTCATTGTACAGGTCATTCATCTCTTTGTTTAAATTTATTCTCAGGTACATATTTTTTTAGGTGCTGTAGTGAATAGAATAGTTTTTTTTAAAATATATTTTTTATTTTTTTAAAAGATAGATTACACAAAATTTCATACAGAAATATAAGGGGTACCCAAATGCCCCACTCTCCACACCTCCCACCCTTCTCCACATTTAACAACTTCTTTCATTAGTATGTTAAATTCACTGCAGTTGATGAACACATTTGGAGCATTGCCACTAAGCATGGTTTACAGTTTACATTTAGTTTACACTCTCTCCCACTCAATTCTGTAGGTTATGGCAGGGAATTAATGTCCTATATGTGTTGTTGCAATGTGATTCAGGATTATTTCATGTCCCAACAATGACCCCTTACACCTCCTTTTCCCTGTCCCTGCCTTCTGCTCCTCTAGTGGTCAGTGTTTCCACATCAAGGATAAAATTTCTCCCATTGCTTGAATACCAGTATGTCTGTAGTAGAATACCAGTAAGTCCCCTCAATTCCATATTTTATTCCCCAATCCTGAAGATTCTGGGATGGGTGATGACCACTCGACCTCTAATTGAGGGGTGACTTCAATCCTATATGGCCAGTGAACTGGAGAGTAGGTGTTGGAATTAATGGAAATGGTGATTTTTTCCTTAATTTAAAAAAATTTATTGAAGTATATCACTCATAGAGAAACATATGTAAACAATAAGTTTATGTTAATACTTTTGAGCTTACAAAGGAAACATATATATAACATCATACAGGACTCTTACACCTCACCCTACCACCAATACCTTGCTTTCTTGTTAAACATTTTCCAGTAATGATTAAAGGGCAACATCAAAATATTTCTACTAACCAAAGCATTTTCCCCCCAACCAACCTTATTTTGTTATCTTTATGTCATTTATGTATAAACATACATAAACAAGTGTATAATAAAAATTGTGAACCTTCAAAGCAAACATGCATGACATATGTATGGGAGCCCATATATCGGCCCTCCATCAATACCTTTCATTATCGTGAGACATTTTTATAGATTATGAAAGAATATCGAGGAAATTTTACTACTAATTATAATCCTTTTCTTATATTTGGTAGGTTTTCCCCCAACCCACCCTATTACTATTTTTTAATGTATTTTTATGACAGAAGTTGTAAATTTAGGAAATAATTGTGCACATGTGCAGAATTCCCAAACAAATCCCTCTATCAGCATACCACAGTGTGGTGGAATATTGGTTACAGATTATATGATGATATCATCCAGTTGTTACCATATGCATAGTGTACATACGGCACATTTTTTCCATACTGCACCATTACCTACACAGTACATCCTTGGCATAAATACAAGAATACTACATTATTACTGCTGATCACAGTCCATCTGCCGCTCCAGTTGTGCTTTTCCCATGTTTGTCCTCTCCCACCGTATTGTGTATGATCAAATAGTGATGTGCATTTGCTCCTTCTGACAAAGGACACTTGAATCTGTACCATCAACCACAATTCTCATCCACCTCTTGGTTTTCTGTGCTATTCAGTTCCTAGGTTATTCTTTAGGCATTTACAAATGTAGACTGTTGAACGAGGGGCTCGTTGGGGTAAGGACGACGGAGACAGACTCTCTTCGGAGATGGGTTCATGATGCACGTCTGCTTTATTGAGGAAGTTGCAGCGTTTATATAGTGGTTTGGCTTACGGGGCATAGCTGATAGGTGGAGGGTTCACGGGCGGAGGGTGAGGCGGGGCTGGAGATATTTGGCTCAGTGCTGGTGCACCATCTTTTGGGTGTGCCCAAAAGCGTGTGGACTAGAGAGAGTGCTCATCTAGTCGCTCGCAACACAGCCAGGCTGAATGTCTCTGCCGCTCCACCTACAGTAGACTACCGTTTTCAGCCACATCCCCATTTGTGAACTGGCTATTACTAGCTATGTGTTATTATCCACTCTATACATTTCCACAGTTTTACAGTAAAGCTAATTAAAACTTCTATATACAGTAAGTATCAGTAGGCCATCTTAGTCCTACTCTTGTCTCCTTTAAGAAACCACCACCTAGTATTTATAGTAAATATTTCCAGAGGAATCATGTGAGATCTAGGAGAATGCATATTAGACTCCTGTAAGCTCTGTAGAGTTATAACAGTAAGCAAAGTAGAGTACCTATAATGAGACAGTAAACTGAATTTGGGGAGGAATATATAGTGTGAATTAAAAGGCTAGTGTGTTCAGGAGAGAGGGAAAGAGAAAAGAAAAGACAATAACATAAAGAGTCAATATAAGACAAACCAGAACAAAGGTATTAGAAATAAAAAGTCAGAAAAATAGGGGGCCATACAAAGAGAGGTGTAATGTAAGAGAAACAATAAATGATGGAGGATAGAAAGATGTAGAGGAAAGGGGATAATGTTGGTGGCCAAGATCAATACACAGAGAAAAGAGGAAATGGAGGATGAGGAAATACAGCAAATGTGAAGTGCTCCCTGCAGAACCTAATATAAAAAAAGTTTAAAGGAAGAGAAAGAAGAAAAAAAAAGGGATGGAGGGAGCAAGTAAGGAAAAAGAAAGAAAGAGAAAAGGGCCTTGGGGGGATAAAGAGGAAGGAAAAACAAGAAGACAAACCAATAAAATACCAGACAAAGTTTCGAGGAAGGAATCCTCTTTGCAGTTAAATAAAATGCTTGGGAATCTGACATTCCCCCTTTCTCCCTTCCTCACTTCCCTCTCTCCCAAGGCAGCAGGACAGCTGCCTGAGAGGTCCAGTAGGAGATTCAAGTGGGTCCTCGTTGAACCAGCTCAGCACAGAAAACAATGTCTCTTTAATTTCCAGAGAGAGAGCACCCACACCTGACCAGGAACCCCAAGTATGCTATTGGAATATATTCTGAATGTAACATTTAAAAAAAAAAAAAAAAATAAGGAAAAAGTATATATATAGGGAACAGGGAAGCGGCTGTACCTCAGTCGATTGGGCTCCTGTCTACCATATGAGAGGCCTTGAGTTTACGTCCTGGGGCCTCCTTCTGAAGGCAAGCTGGCCTGCTCCTGTGGAGAGCTGATGGCTGGCACCCACAGAGAGCTGGCGCAGCAAGATGATGCAACAAAGGGAGACAAGCAGTGAATGGACAGAGAGAGCAGACAGGAAGCAAGATGCAAGGGCAGGGAGGGGATAAAATAAATGATAACAAGTATATATATATACACACATACATACACACACACACAAAATCTCCTATCAGCAGGTCTTGCAGATATTTTCCTTCATTTTCTTCTAGAAGCTTTATGGTTTTTGCTTTTATATTTAGGTGTTTGAATCATATTTAGTTAATTTTTGGATCAGGTGTGAGATAGGGATCCTCTTTCCTTCTTTTGGCTATTGATACTCAGTTCTCTCCGTACCATTTGTAGAATGGGCTGTTCTGCCAGAGCTGAGTGGGTTTGACAGGCTAGTCAAAAATCGCTTGACCATACATGTGAGGGTATGTTTCTGAAACATCAGTTTGGTTCCATTGGCCTATGTGTCTGTCTTTAGGCCAGTACCATGTTGTTTTTATCACCCCAGCTAGGTAATATGATTTAAAGTCTAGCAATGAGAGTAAACCTCTGGCTTATTAGAGTATTCTGCACGCAGTTTTTCTCTTTAAATTAGGGTTTCCTGTCCTTTCTCCCTTGCTGGTTGTGCAGTAGGAACCAAGAATGTAGTTGGTGATGTAAGCTGTGGAAGCTCAAGTTTCCCTTTTAACCCCAAGAACCAATGAAGCATCTTCAAACTTTGTCCTTTGCCAGGGATAGGGACCGAGTCACGGGTGTGTGAAATAATCCAAGTCATGCAGGCCTAGACTGTAGTTGCCCAGAGAGCCTGATGAAGCTTCATGCCCCCTTCTCCCCTGCTTGGGGAGGGCGTGGAGCTGCATGTGTGGGCAGCAATCTATGCATTACAGGCCCAAGATGACCGCAGTTGCCCTAGTATATTCCCAATTATTCATTCTGTGCCAACCAAAGGTACCTGCAGTTACCTGGATAGGCAGGGCAGTACCACCAGTTGCCACCCTGACAGAGGTGGGAGTGAAGCCTAGCCTAGGGCTGCAGGTTGATCTGAATGAAAGAAACTATTTCATACCTTCACTGTGATTTTCAGTCAGGCTGGTTTCCCCTCATGCCGGGAGCAGAGTCAAAATGGAGGCAGCTGACCTCTGTCCGACTTGGCAGGTTGATACTTTAGCTGTTCTTAATATTATACTTTAGCCCACTGAGTTTACTCATCAATAGCTGATGTTAGTGCACAATGTCTCTTCCTCGAAGCCCCAGTTTTGGGATGTGAACCTTTTGATACCAGCCACGGAATAGCTCCGGAGGTGGCTTGTGCCTCCAGTGGAGGATTGGCACCAGCCCTGTGCCGTGGAGTGCTCTATTTAAGAATCTTTTCTACAGAGGGACAGTCTCCTCCCTCCGTTCCTTCCAAGGATGTTGCAGGATGTTCTTCTCATCTCCTGGAGCCCCAAACAGGTGCTTTAGATAGTTGTGTGATTACTAACTACCCTTAGCAGGAGCTGACTCTTGGTGCTTACTCTGCTGCCATCCTGCTGGTTGTCCTTGAATTAGATATTAGATATTTTATACCTAGGTCTAAAGTTTCCTTTTATATCTTTTTTGTTGTTTGTTTCTTTGTTGTGAACTATCTCTTCTTTCGTTCCAAGAGTATTTACCTTTCTCACTGAGCAGAGATTTAATAACTGCTTTGTCTGATAATTCCTTCTATGGTTCTTTTGGGACTGATCTGCTTGATTGTTTTTTTTCCCTGGAGAATAGATGAGGTTTTTCTAGTTCTTTATATGGTATGTTATACAATTTGGGATGATATTCTGGTTGCATGTGCTTATTATGTAGTTACAAACTTCTGAACGATTGTTTTGATTAGTCGTGGCCTCTTGGCATTCCATATGAATTTGAGGATCGACTTTTTTCATTTCTACAAAAAAATGCTGCAGAAATTTTGATAGGTATTGTATTTAATCTGTAGATCGTTTCAAGTAGTAATGGTATTGTAACAATATTAAATGTGAAATGTGGACACACTATATCTTGACATTTATTTAGGTCTTTAATTTCTTTCTGTAGTGTTTTGCAGTTTTCATTGTATAGTTCATTCTTTAAATTTATTTTCAGGTTTTTTTTTCCTTTTAGATGCTATAGTGAATGGAATTAAAAAAAATTTTTTTTTCAAAATACTTAGGTTTCACAAAATGTTAAAAAATATAAGGAATTCCCAAATGCCCCGTTCCCCACACCTCACACCCTTCCCCACAATAACACCTTCTTTCATTAATGTGGCACATTCATTGCAATTGATGAGCACATTTGGAGCTTTGCCACTAAGCATGGATTATAGTTTAGATTGTAGTTTACATTCAATTCTGTAGGTGGTGGAAGGTATATAATGGGTTGTATTTGTCATAGCAGTGTCATTCAGGACAACTCCATGTCCCAGAAATGCCCCCATATTGTACCTCTTTTTCCTTCTCCCTGCCTTCAGCACCTCCAGTAGCCACTACCTCCACATCAATGATATAATTTCTTCCACTGCTAGAATACCAATAAGTCCTCTCTGTTCCATATTTTATTTCCCATTCCTGAGGGTTCTGGGGTGATGATATGTATTTCATCTCTGATTGAGAGGTGGCTTCAGTCCCATGTGGGTGATGGATGGAACTGTGATGCTTGCAGTTGTAGACTCTCAGTTCCTCTGAGTGGTGGTTGTCCATCCTCACCTCCCTGTTTGTTGTCCAGGGTGAGGCCAATGAACTGGACAGCAGATGTTGCAACTAATGGAATTAGTTTTTAATGCCCATTTCAGATTGTTCTTTCCTGGTATGAAAAAACAAAACTGATTTTTTAAGAGTTTATCTTGTACCCTACACCTTCACTAAATTTATTTTCTGTAGTAGTTTTCTTGTGACTCCTTTGGGATTTTCATTATGGAAGGACATACCATCAGAGAGAAGTGTTAGTTTTACTTTTTCATTTCTGATTTCAGTGCCTTTTTCTTTTTTTGCCTAATTACCCTGCCAGGAACTTTGAGTATAATTTTGAATAGAAGTGATAAAAGTGGGTAACGTTGCCTTGTTCCTGATCACAGGTTTCAGTCTTTCATTGTAAGTTTTCATTCTTTCTTATATTGACTATGATGTTTGCTGTGAGTTTTTTGTGTTTATCATGTTTTGGTTGTTACCTTTTATTCCTATTTTTCTGAGTGATATTATGAAATCATGGTAGATATCATCAGAAGCTTTTTCTGTGCTATTAAAGTGATCATATGGATTTTTCCTTCTTGGGATAAGTCACCCTTGGTCATGTGGTATAATCCTTCTAATTTATGTTGTTGGATTTGATTTTCTAGTGTTTTGTTGAGATTTTGCTTCATTAGAGAAGTTGTTCCGTTACTTTCTTTTGATGTCTCTATCTGGTTTGGGTATCACAGTAATACTAGCCTCCTAGAATGAATTAGGAAGAATCCCGACCTCTTCGTTTCTTTTGGAAGGCTTTGTGAAGGATTTGTGTTAATTCTTGTTTGAGTGCTTGGTACAATTCTCTCTAACGCCATCTGGTCTTGGACCTTTCCTTGTAGGGAGGTTTTTGATTATTCAATCTTTTTGCTTTTATAGGTCTCTTAATATCTTTTATTTCTTCTTTAATCAATGCAGGTTATTTTTATGTTTCTAGGAATTTGTTCATGTCCTCTAGGTTATCTAGTTTGTTGGAATATGAATGTTCATAATATTCTCTTATAACCCTTTTAATTTCTGCTAGATCAGTGATAATATTCCCACTTTCACTCCTTAAGTAGTTATTTGCATCTTCTTTCATTTCTCTTCGTTTGGATAAAGCTTTGTCAATTTTATTAATCTTTCCAAAGAACTAAATTTTGGTTTCATTGATCCTCTGAATTGTTTTTCTGTTCTTTATCTCACTTATCTCTACTCTAATCTTTATTATTTCCTTCCTCCTAGTAATGTTAAGTTTGACTTATTCTTCTTTCTTCAAGATAGGAAGTTAGGTTAGTGGTTTGATACCATTCATTCTTAATGTAGAAATTTATAGCTATAAGTTTCCCTTATAGCTATAAGGGGCAGTGCCTTGCTCCTTCCCATAGGTTTTTGCATGTTTTTTTTTTTTTTTTTAATAAGAATTTTCTGATTTCTCTTGTAGGTGGGTTTCAGAAAATTATCCTGTTGGATATTTAAAAATGGGTCATATATTTTTCACTTACTTGTATAATTGCAGTTTTCCTTCTGTTATTGATTTTTTTCTTTAAATATTTCTCTCCATCCACCCCCGCTTTGCAGCATTGTTGCTTGCTGTCTACTCTGTGTGTCCTTTCACTGTGCATTCTTCTGTGCCTGTATTTATTTTTAAAATTTATTTCCATACACACCCCCCTTGTGACTTGCTTATTGTCTGCTCTCTGTGTCCATTCACTGTGGGCTCTTCTGTAGATTTTGCTTGTCTCCCTTTTTGTTGCCTCACCCTGCTGAGTCGGTTCTCCTCTGCTCTTGCAGGTCTGCGGCATTATGCAGCGCTTGCCGATGAGCCTGTCTTCACAAGGAGGCCCCGGCACGTGAACCCAGGACCTCCCATTTGGTAGATGGGAGCCCAACTGATTGAGCCACAGCCGCTTCCCCGTTACTGATTTTTATATAAATCAATTGTGGTAGAAGAGAAGCTTTGTGTAATTTCAGTCTTTTAATTTTTATTGTCTTATATCTTAACATACGGTCTAGCCTGGAGAATGATACAAGGATAGTTTAGAAGAATGTGTATTCTTCTGTTGTTGGGAGGCATTCTATATATGTTTGTTAAGTGCAGTTTATTTATAATATTGTTGACTTCCTCAGTTTCCTTTCTAATACTCTGTCTTGATGGTTGATTCATTCTTGAAAGTGGTATTTTGAAGTCTCCTAGTATTATTGTATAACTATTTATTCTTTCAGTTTTGCCAATGTTGTTTCATGTATTTTGCAGCTCCTGTGCATATATGTTGGTGATTGTTGCACCTTCTTGTTGGATTGACCCTTTTCTTAGTATATAGTGCTCTCCATTTTCTTTTGTTCTGAGTTTGGACTTCGCGGCTGTTCTTTTCTGATAGTAGTATAGCCTCCCTTCTTGTTACTCTTTGTACATAATATTTTTATTCATCTCAGAACTTTCAGAGTATTCATTTCTTTGGATCTAAAGTGAGTCTCTTCAAAATAACAGGGTGTTTGAATGCGGTCACCCCTCGGGCTGAAGTGTGGTTTGCTGGCCTGTCAGGGGAGCAGCCGTGGTAGGCCTAATTCCAAGCCGCTGCCCCCACAATAGGGTGGCTGGTCGGACTCACCGCCACCCCTGAAGGGAGCTCGGCATGGGCGCAGAGTGCCCTCGGGTCTCCCCTTCTCGGCAGCCATGCTTCCGCGGCCGCCCCTCCTCCCGGATAGCGCCACACGATGCCTTATGAGGCAATACCCTTCTTCTTTCTCCCTGCGCAGGTGCAGGGCGGAAAATTCCAGTCTGCGCCCCCCCCCCCCCGCCCAACAGCAGCAACAGCCAGGAACAAGGCGGGAAACTCAAGTCTGCCCTCCACCCCAGCAACAGCAGCCACCAAATCCCTAAACCCTGCCACTTCCCCCAGTAACAGCAGCCACCAATCCCTAAACCCTGCCACTTCCCCTGGCAACAGCAACAGCCAATCCCTAATCACCACCCCTCCCCCTTCCAGTACCTCCCACCAACCTTTCTCCCCAGTAACTGCTTGCGGCAACCAATCAGAACATGACATAAGCTTCGACCAATCAACCTTCCCCAGTCCCTATAAAACTGTAGCCACTTCCTCAATAAAGTTGGACCTGCGTGTTTACCTCATCTCCGCGGTAGTTCTTCTGCCGTGTGCCCTCCAGTCCTGAGAGCCCCCGACAAGGGCCTGGCCTCCCTTGTCCCCAGTTCGTCGCCTGCTTCTCCGGGCGACCCCTTCGTCGCCGGCTTCGCCGGGCGACCCCGTCAGCTGAACCGCGCAACCCCTGTGAGACCGACCCCTCGTCTGCTGCCGGACCGACCCCTCGTCCCAAGCCGGACCAACCCCTCGTCCCAAGCCAGACCAACCCCTCGTCCAAAGCCGGACCGACCCCTCATCCGCAGCCAGACCCCACCGCCACCGACCAAGCAAGGCGCCGCATTTGAAGTATTTTTTTAAAATACATTCTGCCAATATGTGTCTTTTAATTGGTGAGTTTATTGTTTTTATTATTTTTTGAAGATGCTTAGATTACATAAATGTTATATAAAAAATAGTATGGGTTGGAGGAAAAATACATCAAATGTAAGAGAAGGAATATAGTTGGTAATAATATTTTGACAATGCTCTTGAATAATTTGTAATAAATGTTTGACACCAATGCAGAGAGTTTGTGGAGGGGTGATGTATGAGACCCCTGTGTGATGTTATGTGTGTTTATTTTTTAAGTTCGCAATCTTTACTATACACTTATTGTGTATATGTGTATGAGTGGTATACTTCAATAAAAAATATACATACAAAAAATGTATACATACAAAAAGTATTGGAAAATACTTTGGTAGTAATATTTTGACAGTGCTCTTTAATCATTAGTTTAAAAAGTTTCACAAAAATGTAGGGTGTTGGTGGTAGGGTGACTTATGAGAGTCCTGTATGATGTTATATACATTTGTTTTATAAGTTCACAACTATTACTATACACTTCCTGTTTATGTATGTTTGTGGGTGTGTGATATATCTCAGTAAATATATTTTTAAAAATACAGGGTTTTCCCATATACCCCACTCCCTATACCTCTCACGTTTCCCCCCATTAACAACATTCTTCATTAGTATGGTATATTTGTTACAATTGATGAATACATTTTAGAGCATTGCCTCTAAGCATGGATTATAGTTGACATTGTAATTTACACTTTCTCCCAAACAATTTTAAAGATTATATCAAGATATATAATGGCCTATATCTGTGATTGTGATGTCATTCAGGGCAATTTCCAAGTCCCAAGTATAACCCTATATTGAACCTGTTTTTCCCTCTCCCTGACCTCAGAAACTCCAATGGCCACTGCTTCCAAATCAAGGATATAAATTTTTCTATTGCTAGAATCACAAATAGTCTATATTAGGATACCTGGAAGTCTACGTTAGTCCGTAGTTCTATTCCCATTCCTGAAGATTCTGGGATGGTGATGCCCATTCCACCTGTAATTGAGAGGGGGCTTCACTCCCATGAAGCAGATGAATGGAGCTATGTAGTTTACAGTTGTAGACTCTCTATGTTCCTTGAGATGTTTGTTGTCCATCTTCATCTCCTTTTTAGTTGTACTGGGTGAGTCCAATGAGCTGTGAGTAGGTGTTTGCAACTCTGTTGTGATTCAAAGCCCAGGTTGGACATGGACAGCCCAAAAAACTTAGGTCTCTTGCAAGTACACCTTATAATCTATTTATTTTGAAGCAATTACTTTGAAAAGCAGGATTTATTTAGGCATTGTAAATTCATTTCTTTTACATCTTATACCTTTTACCCCTCATTTCCTCCATTGCTGCTGCCTTTTATGTGTAGTTGATCTTTTGTAGTGAAACAATTTGATCCCATTCTTTTTTTTTTTTTTTTCCTGTATATTTTTTCGATATTTTCTTTGTGGGGTTAAGTTGGAGTTTATATTTAACATCAGAAATTGATGATAATCCTTGAATTGACTTGAACTTACTTTCAGTTTCAACAGTAATAAACTAAAAGTTAATAATTCATAGATAAAATACTTATATATATGTATTTCAGAAATAAATTACATTTTGAGACATTTAACTGAAAATACCTTTGAAGCTAATTGATTCTGAAAATATATGCCCATTTAAAGGTAACAACTAGATTTTGGCATGATGACAGCATTTGTTCCCTTTCAGAACAAGAACTTACTATAGGGGTGAAAATCAGTAATCAGATACAGAATGAAATAGAATAGGACAGGTGCAATAGAGGTAGTGAGAACAAAGACCCATATTTAACACTGGGAGAAATATGGAGCCAGGAAATACCCATAAGTTAGCTGCCATATTTATGAGCATTTTATAGAAACAACAGGATGGACAGCTCTGTGAGGTTGGGAAAGCTATTCTGAATCATACTACCTACAGTTTCAAAGAAAAAAACACGTGAAATGACCAATAATAAAAATACCTCGTGTCGCTTGACATACAAAAGGGAATATAGGGCAAAAAAGGAATAAGTGCAGAGAAACAACAGTACAAAGAAATGAAATATCTTCATTTTTGTGTACTTTATGATGTACTTTTTCATAAACAAGGTATAAGGCATTAAGAAAATGATGTAAGATATGAAAAGACATCCGATAAATACTCAAAAAATAAAGGGTCATAAATGAGGAAAGAACATGAAAAAAAGGAAAAATTACTTTAAAATGTAATGTAAGCTAGAAGAAATACAGTGAATGATAATGCTTTATAAGAAATAGAAGTTGAAAAGAGAAAAACATATTGAAGAGTAATTAACAGAAATTGTACAAGATTTGAGAAAAAGTGTCAAAAGTGAATGCTAAGTAAAGAAGAGCCAATATGTGAAGTCCATGAAAAGACAAAACCAAAGCAGAGTCCTGAAACAAGTAAAAAAGCAACCTTTTTTTTTTTTTGGAAATAGAAGGAATGCTTTGAAGCTGCTTATTAAAAAGTGTGTACCGAGCAGTGAATGAGAATTATGGCAATATGTATTCCATTAAAATTTATGGGCTTCAAGGAAAAAAAAAATTTGTGCATTTAGGAAAAAGCCGGTGGCATAATAGAAAGAAAATTACAATCTCATAAAGGTTTTGGAAAACAGTGCATCGTGTCAGTCCTCGTCTCCAAAAAAGCCATTGGATGGATGGCTCGGCAACCTAAGGGCTTGTATGGAAAGGGTTGCTGTCCCCGGGTAGAAGTTCTCAGGACATCCTTCAATTCCTGTGCCTATTTTTGCCAGGTAGTTCTTATCTCCACTTGCATGTTCACGTAAAATATTAATTGCAGCTACCTAGTGTTCCCTCAGTTTTGCTGCATTTCCGGAAATGCCAAAAGGAAGCTAGAAAAGCAGTGGATTCCATATGCACTTGTTTCCCTTCCCCTTTTTTGACCTGCTCCACATTTCCTCTTCTTTCTCTTCAGCTCTTTTTACTTCCCAGATCTCTTCTCTTGAACCTAGTACAGGATAATTTCTGGAACCACACTTGCTCTGGAAAAGTGTTGACAGCTGGGGGAGGGAGGGAAGGAAACATTTATGCTTGTCCCAGTTACCCAGGGCAGGAACACACCCAGTGGCCTGAGGAAAGCTCACAGGGAGGGGCATGCGTAGAGTTTGGGAGACAGGGCGAACTGTCTTCACTGGAGCTGTGGGTTCTGAGAGAGCAGGCATCCCTCAGCCCTGTGGTCCAGAGATGCTGTGGTGGACCTGGTTCATTCCAGGAGACCAGGTCAGCAGTGTTGTGAGAGCCAGTGTGTGAAACAAGGCAGTCAGTAGCCCCTTCATACAAGTCCTCCAGAAACCTTGCCAGGCCTTGGAAGGTACTGAGGTGCAGCTGGACAGCAATCTCTCTCAAATGGGAGTCAATTCAGTTTTATTCTTAACGCTGGAATTTTGGATTTGGGTGAAGAGTGGAGGCTAGAAGTGTGCTCAAGGAAATACATCACACTGCCCCTCTCCAGGACACACAGTCACACCCCTCCCCTGCCCCGCACACTCACCAGCACACCACACAGACTTACACAGACACTCCCCAGACCCTGCACACAAAATCCATGCCACCTTAGGGGAACACTGATGCTTACAAGAACTGTAGTTCTTTCTTTGGTAAATCACTTTCTTTAACCATACTCCAATCCTCATGTCTTCCAGGAGGTGGAACTAGAATGAAGCCTCTGCGGGGCTTCGTGGGGTCGCAGGAGGCGAGGACGACGCGGCCCCGCTAGAGAAGACAGACCACGGAGACTGGCTGATGGCGCAGATCTGGTTTATTGCGGAACTGCAGGCACTGATATACTGGGCTGGTGCGGGGAGGGCCGTTGCTGGCCCCAGCTCCCTATTGGTCAGGGCGGGCTACATGCCCTTATAAGGCTAGGCGGTCGGCTCGGCAAGCAGGGGGGGCATGAGATGACGTGCGGTGGGAGGGCCGAAGGGCAGGCTGAGGGTAGTGACGCCCGTACCAGGCCGAGGGCGGAGCGCCCGTACCAGCCACCCTTACCCTAGCGGAAGCGGTACCTACTTTGTGGCAGCGGCGATCTGAGCCTGGCCGAGGGACGGGCGGCCGTGGGCCAGGCGACTCTTCCCGGAGGCGGGGGTGAGGCGGAAGACTTGGCCGAGTCTCCGGCGGAGGTGTGCAAGGTGTGGAGGGCGGCGGGGACGAAGGAGACGAGACACCCTTGTGGAGCTGTAACAGAGCCGTTTATCGGGGAATGTACAGAGATTATATAGGGCTGTGGCGGAGGGGCGGGCAGAGTTCTTGCTGGGATGCCGTATAAGGCGTGCTGGGGAGACTTTCGATGAGGATTGGTAAGGAGCAACACGGAAATGCTAGGAGGGGGGGTACGGGAAGGGGCGGGAATGGCGTCACAGCGAGGGGAGGCGGGAAGAGGAGGGGGAAGGGGGAGTGGGGGAGCCGTCGGGATGTTGCCTTTTGGCGGGAACAGTGGGTGTAGCCTAGGTGACTGGGCGGGCTTTGGAGCGCCGCATACCAACGGCCCGAGGACGTGGCATCCGTACTGGCCGCCTCGTAGTGGGCCTGGGCGGGCTGAGGGCTTGCGCCCGTACCAGCCCTTCCCTTGACCACTGGCTCCAGGTTACGCGTCTACCTTCCGCCAGGGCTGGCCCCTACTGAGGAGGAGGCTATCCCACATACTTCGCGCCAGAGCTGGCCAGAGAGGCAAGCCAGACTGTTGCCTGACGCTGTGCCTCATCTCCCCCTTCGTTTTTACTAAGAACCAGAGAGGCAGCGGCAATAAGCCGTCACTCTTGCCGCGCATGCCGCAGGGCGCCACGGACACAACAGAGGAGGAGGAGGACGAGCAAGAGCCCGGCACCGATAATGCCATAGAATGCCAGGCTGGCGGAGATGAACAGGCTGGCGAATTTTTGCCCCAGCTCCCCGAGGACAGATGAGGCAAGCTGGGGAATAGCTAGGTCTGAATAACTCTCTCTGTAGGCCTGAAGCGCCAGGGTGTGGTTGTGGAAGGAGGCATTATAAGAAGATAGTATTAGGTTTCTGAGGGTGGACCGGTGGGTGGAGCGGTTGACAGGGACGGGGGTGATGCAGAGCTGGGAGAACTGGTAGCACCCGTCACACAGGGTGTTGGCAAGGGAATAAAGGGTATCAACGTCCAGGGCAAGCAAGTCTATTTGTTGCTGGAGGTTTAAGATGGCGTGGTGGTGGAGAAGGTTGATGTCCATTTGAGTGCCGAGGGCTGCTTGGGTTGTCGCTAAGATGTTGTTGACGACTCCGGCAGTGAGGGAGGTTTGCGTTAGGGCAACGGTGGCGGTAGTGGCGGCTGCTAAGGAAGCGATGAAGGCGACGGCAATGGCGGCGGAGAGTCCGAAGTCGCGCTGAACCCTGCGGGGTGCAAGATCTGACGGGGACAGGGGCAGGGGGAGAGTTGGGGAGGGACCCAATCAGAGGCGTTGATGGGGACCCATACGAGGGGTGGCTGGAGAAGCAGGAAAGCGTATGGGAAGGAGTTATTCCAGAAGTTGGAGAGAAAGCAGGCCGCGGAGGGGAAGCTTAGAGTTCTGCAGAGGAGAAAGGTGAATGGGGGCTTAACGTAGGCAAAGGTGTGGATAATTTGAGTGGAACGACTGGCGAAGGTTGACGTTGAGCCGTTGACCATTAGAGTGCCATTGGAGAGGGAGCAGTTGGAGAGACAGACGAAGGGTCGCAGGTTGAGGCAGGAAGAGGGCCCACAGAGGGACAAGGTAGAGAAGGAGTATGCGGGTGTGACCCGGAGCGGGTCGACGTAGATAGTGGTACTTGTTTCATTAGGAAGCAAGGCCATGGGGGTGAAGAGGCCTGTGGCGGTAGGGTTGGGGTGTGTGCAGTCGCGCCAGCGAAAAGACTGTAAGGGCGCAGCATGGGGGGAGCCTTTAGGACTGCAATTGGGGACGGGGGGGCGTTGCACATAAGCTGCAAACTGTTTGGATCGGGTGGCGTTGGAGGTGGGTGGCCAGAGGCCATCTAGTCGGTAGGCTATGCCGGAAGTGCGTGCGGAGGCGGAGGTGCGATTGTACCAAACTTCGCAGATATTGCGAGGGAGAAGTAGAGGGTGTCGGGGAAGGACGAGTCAGACTGATTACTGAGGGAGAGGAAAATGGTGTCCCGGGGGGGGGTGGTGAAACGGAAACGTTGAGGTGGGAGGAGGAAGGTTGGAACATAGGGTTGCATGGGAGGCCGAGGTCACAGGAGGTGTGGTAGACGGCGGGGAAGAGGGGGCTAGAGCGGGTCAGAAAGAGGAATCCGGGCGGGGCTTGTAAAGCGGCCCAAAGCTCATACTGGCTGCGCGGCTTAGCGGCTTCTCCTGTTGCGGCAAGGGAGAGAAGAAGGATGAGAAGGGGAACAAGCGAGGTGGGGGCGTTATTTGGTGGTGGGTGGACAGCTCGGGCGCGGTGGTACAGGCGCAGGAGCTGGATAAGCTCAGTGTTGGGCTCGGTGGCCGGCTCGTCGAGGACGAGGCGAGTCATCCGGTAGGTGAGGCTGCGAAGCTGGCGACATTCCCTCCTCGTCATCCGTCGCTGCTGCGGTGGCTGGCTTGATGTTTCGGCCTGGGATCCAGATTGGCTGCGAGGCATTTTCTGGAAAGACACAAGAGAACCCTCTCCCTTGGGTGAGAAGGGGGCTGGGCCCTTCCCAAGTATGTGTTTCTGGGTCTCTCCAATAAACCATTGGGGCGACCGTTGGTGCGTAGGAGGGGCCCCAATGTTTGTGAAGGGGGGAGAGACCATTCTTATCAAAGGAGAGGAGGTTCATGTGAATAAGACAAGCTGTTATGATGTCACTTGGTTGGCTGTGTGGGTGCAAGTCTCTCTCCTTTTGTATTTGAATTTTTAAGTGGCGGTGGGTGCGTTCCACTATGGCCTGGCCCTGGGGGTTGTATGGGATCCCGAAATGGTGAGTGATGTTGTAGAGACTGAGGAAGGCAGCAAAGGAGGAGCTGCGGTACGCGGGGCCATTGTCGGTTTTTAGATTCCATGGAACTCCCATGAAAAGGATGGCTTGTCTTAGGGCCTTAATGCAGTGCTTGGCTGTTTCTCCTGCGAGGGGGACAGCATAGCAGAGGTGAGAGAAGGTGTCGAGAGCCACATGCACATATTTGAGGCGTCTGAAGGACGGTACATGGGTGACATCTAGCTGCCATCGAGAATTTGGTTTAAGGCCACGGGGGTTTACCCCCTGTGGCTGCAGGGGCCCTAGAGGCAGGAAAGGGGCACAGGTTTTGCAGGCGCGCACCAAATGTTCACATGTGTCTATAGAAAGGTCCGGCAGTAGATGTTTAAGAGAGGCGGCCGAAAAATGAAATTTAGAGTGAAGTATCTTTGCTTGATTGATAAGGTTCCCTATGGTGGTGAGCGCATAGGTGGAGACTACTTGGTCGGCTAAGGCATTGCCCCGAGTTAGGGACCCGGGCAAGTCTGAGTGGCTTCTCAGGTGTGCCACGTACCATGGAGCTGTACGGCGCTCGAGCAATTCCTTTAACGAGGCCAGGGCCGTGTCGATGGGGGTGTCCTTAGGGAAGAAGGTGGAAAAGGCCAGAACACGACAGGCTTGGAGTGTATACTGGCTGTCAGTGAAGATATTGACTGCCTCGGCCGGGAAGGCCCTGAGGGCGGCATACACGGCCAGTAGCTCACCCGTCTGCACAGAGAATTGGTTAGTATAGGTGAACGTACGGGGATGGGGGTGCCCAGGTTGGTACACTACAAACACATATTTGGTTTTGGAGGCGTCTGTGAAAATGGTGGTAGAATGGGGCAGTGGTGTTGAAGAGGGGAAGGGATGGAATGGGTCGGCAAAGGGGAGTTGGACCAGACCCTGCAGTAATTTGTGGCAGGGGAGGTGATTGTCGAACTCTCCCCTAAAGTCCTCAAGCAAGACTTGCATATCCTCATTGGTTTGGATGAGGTGGGTGGTTTGCTTGGCATTGAGTGGCCAGACGATGGTAGAGGGGGGAACATGGTATGTATGCAGACAGAGGGTGTTAAGGTCTGCAGCAAGAGAGATCCAAAGGCGAATAGCTGGGCATATCTTTTGGAGCTTGCTCTTGGATGGGTGTAGCCACAACAGGGGTCCCTGCTGCCACAGAACTCCCGTGGGAGTTCCTGGAGTGGCGAGAGCAAATGCCAAAATTGGTTGAGTGGGGTCATAGCGCTGGAGAGCGCAGGACTGCCTGTATGGCTTTTCGCACCTCTGGTGTGATGGTGATTTTCTTAGTAATTGCCTCGGGTGGGTTGCTGGATGTTTGTAACAACTCAAAGAGAGGGTTGAGCTGTGCCGTAGTGATGGGAAGCACTGATCTAACCCAAATGATATTCCTGCATAGCTGTTGCAACTCAGTTAATGAGAGCTGAGTGGGGACATTCAGTTGGGGGGCGATGGGCTCAACATGGCACGCAACCCGGAACCCGAGGAAGGTAAAAGGAGGGCTAAGCTGCACCTTCTCCTCTTTAATGTGGAGGCCTATAAGTGACAGGTTTAGTTTGAGCTGTGTGAGAACGAGTTGCAGCTGGTGGGGGTTCTTGTGGGCAAGGAGGATATCGTCCATATAATGGATGATACAGGCTCAGTGCCGGAGAGGGGCAACCGCCAGGGTGACGAAATTTTGACAGATGGTAGGGCTATTCCTCATGCCTTGCGGGAGCACTTTCCATTGTTACCGATAAGCGACTCCCTGATGGTTGGGGAGCGGTACTGTAAAGGCAAACTTGTGTCGATCTTGTGGATGCAGTGGGATAGAAAAGAAACAGTCCTTGATGTCGATCGTAGCGACATGAAAGCGATGGGGGACTGCTGTAGGGTGAGGAAGGCCAGGTTGGCTGGACCCCATGGGAAGAATGTGTTTATTGATTTCCCTGAGGTCATGTAAAAGCCGGTATTTGCCTGTGGATTTTTTGTGAATAATAAAGACAGGCGAATTATAGGGGCTAGTGGAAGGCTCAAGATGGCCGGCCTCAAGTTGTTCTTGGACTAGGGTGTGCAGGGTGGTAAGTTTGTGGGATGGTAGGGGCCACTGCTCGACCCAAATAGGCTCCTCTGTGTCCCATTGCAGAGGGGTGGGGTCGGGTGGAGCAAGCTGAGCAGTGGCGCAAACTGTTGGGGGGGAACCGTGGTTAAGACGACTCCACTTTGCTCTAGAATGTCTCGCCCCCATAATATAGTGGTGAGGGTAGACAGGAAGAGCGGCTGGAAGGTACCTGTATGACTTTCTTCATCTTCCCATGTGACGGGATAGCGTGCTCGTTGAGAGACTGAGTCCCCGGTGGCCCCCTGAACGGGCGGTCCGCGCTGTACTTCCCAATGTTTGGCGTAGCAGGCAGGGAAGCAAGAAATTTCAGCCCCAGAATCTAGGGTGCCATGGTACCAGTGGTTGTTAATCCTTAGGGCCATAGTAGGCTTATCCCCAGTTATAGGGACGGACCACATTAGGGTTTTGGCAGGTGGTGTGCCTCTTGGGGGCGGGGCTGAGGCTCGCCCCCTTTGAAGTTTAAAGGCTTGCCGTTTATGTTTGACCGTGAGTGACAATCTCTGGCCCAATGATAGCCTCTCTTACGCTTTGGACATGGGGTAGAAGGTGTGTTTGGCCCCGGTGGCTTTTTGGGAGGCGGGGCTCCCTTTGAGTTGGGGCAGTCGCAGGCAAAGTGCCCTTCCTGGTTACATCGGAAACAAGGTCCCATGGCCAAAGCGAGGGCAGAAGCGAAAGAGGTGGCAAGGGTATGAGAGGTTTGGTCTAGGTCTTTGCAGGCCAAAATCCACTCATGGAGGCTACCCTCCCGTTTGGAAGCAATGGCTTGCTTGCAAACAGGGTTTGCCCCCTCTAAGATGAGCTCCCGCGCAAGAGCCGCTTGGGCCTGCTCATTGGTTACTTTGCGGGCACACGCCTCTTGAACTCTTGAAACAAAGGCAGAAAAATCCTCCTCCTTGCCCTGAACAAGCTTGGTGAAGGTTTCAGTTTTTATAGTGGAGCAATTGCCAAAAGCACGCATAGCTATGCTCCGGAGCTGATCCCAGAAAACAGCAGTGGCCTGAGCGAAGGCTGCTGGGGCGTTATAGGGTGGTAAGCCGAGGAAGGCATTCAGGGGAAAAGTAATGCCATTGGGGTGGTTGGCCCTCACCTGCTGCTCAGCCTGATCTTGAAAGTGGGCTCGCCAATTAACAAACTGGCCGGGAGTAAGGATGGCTCGGGCAATGGCTTGCCAGTCATAGGGGAGGTTTAAGTTAAGCGACATGTCGTTAAGGAGTTGTTGGGCGTAAGGGCTGCCTAGTCCATCCTCCCGGACGGCCTCACGCAGGCGCTTCACCTCCGAAGGACTGTACGGGTACCAGGGGAGGGGGCGCTGAGGCGTAGGCATTAGGTTGACCGGGTATAGCTGAGGGGGTTGTTGAGGCGGGGGCATGGCTTGATGGGAGGTAAGCGGCGCGGGGGGAGGGGCCACCGGAGGAAGAGTAAGCGGGTGCAGGGTGCTTGGACTAAAAGCGAGTGTTGGGTTTAAAGCAGGGGAGAAGGTGCTAGGGAGGGACAGGGTTAACATAGGGCTACCGCTAGGTGGTGTTGTGGTATTGCTTAGAGAGGGGTTGTGTAACCCCGCTCTCATTTCCGCCCCCGAGGCAACCGCTCCAGTTGGGGGCGAGTGAGGTAATGGTTCCTCTTTCAAGTTGACCTCTTCCTGTTTGTCAGGGGATGGCGAAGGAGAAAGCTCCGGGTACAGAGACTTCCGTGTGTTAGCCGAGGAAGAAGGAGGAAGTTCGCCATCTTGTTTGTTAGCGCTAGGGAGGCGCCCGGCGGCGGCGGAATCGCCATTTTGTTTGACGGCAAGGTGGCCTTTTGGGGCAAGATCATTTTGGATTTTAGAGGGCATCGGTGGACCCGGGGTGGCCTCGTCCTCCTCCAGGATGTTATTAAGCTGAAAAACTAAGGAGGCAGAATCATTATCCGTGGGGTCGGAATTACCCTGTTCGAGGGGGTCTGGCCAGGCACAGTTACAGGCTGTGACAGGCGGAGCGGCGCCGAGCAAGCAAGAGCGGATAGCAATAAGCGTGGGAATAAGGCCGGCGGGGAAGTGCTTGTTTTCATGTTCCATAGTGGCGGAAACACGATCAACCAGCATGCGGTAGGTGTCAGGGTCCCATAGATTGGCGGTGGAAAGCCAGGGATTGAAGGGGATCAGTAAATCCCAATAAGTCTGGAGCTGCTTGGCCGAAACCTTACATTGGTGGCAGGCCAGTAGGCCAGCAAGCGCCCGAAACTGCGGGGCCTGCCGGCTGGAGAAAAGAGGCTCCCATAGCGGAGGAGGAATTGGTCCTTACCTGCTCACGGGCAGCGGGTGCTCGTGCCCCACGTTGGGCGCCAGTTGAAGCCTCTGCGGGGCTTCGTGGGGTCGCAGGAGGCGAGGACGACGCGGCCCGGCTAGAGGAGACAGACCACGGAGACTGGCTGATGGCGCAGATCTGGTTTATTGCGGAACTGCAGGCACTGATATACTGGGCTGGTGCGGGGAGGGCCGTTGCTGGCCCCAGCTCCCTATTGGTCCGGGCGAGCTACATGCCCTTATAAGGCTAGGCGGTCGGCTCGGCAAGCAGGGGGGGGCATGAGATGACGTGCGGTGGGAGGGCCGAAGGGCGGGCTGAGGGCGGTGACGCCCGTACCAGGCCAAGGGCGGAGCGCCCGTACCAGCCACCCTTACCCTAGCAGAAGCGGTACCTACTTCGCGCCAGAGCTGGCCAGAGAGGCAAGCCAGACTTGCCTGACGCTGTGCCTCACCAGAATGACTCTCCAGGATGCTGATTTTCTTACGCAGATTTTCCCTCAAAAGCGAGTGAATCCTGGGAAGCATATGTGGCTCAGGGCCTCTGCCTACCATGTGGGAGGATTTGGATTTTATCCCTGTGACCTCCCAGTCAAAAAGAAGAGAAAATGTGCCTGCATGGTGAGCCAGTGCCCGTGTCGCGAGCCTGAGAGCTTGCGTGGTAGGCCATGTGCCCATGCGAGTGCCTGTGTGGCGAGCACCCACATGGCGAGCCAGTGCCTGCAGAACAAGCCAATGCCCATGTGGCGAGCTAAGTGCCCATGCAGCAAGCCAAGTGCCCGTGCAGTGAGCCAGTTCTCACGCAAGCTAGTTATGTAGCAAGATGATGATGCAACAACCAAAAGTGAGTGAATTGGAATATGTACTGTTTTGCTTACTTAGAGTCATGCCCAATAGCCTAAATGAAAACTCTTGAAGATTGGATCATGCTGTGTGGTCTTTGCTCAGGTACTTTGTTCTCTTGGTGCTTTAGAAGAACAGATGGGAAAGGGTGGTCAAGTCAAAGGCCCCGTAAGCAAGTGTAAGGACGTCTGTGGAAGGGCATTTATTTTGACATAGATCTCTCAAGTCCATTTTGCTTTGCGATTACAAAATTTTTACAATCAGCGGAGGAAAAATGTTGCTGAGGTAAAGACCCCTACTGTGTAGTTTATAATCTGCTGCTGTTTTTTTGGGATGCCCCTTTTAAAAAAGGGGTCAGTTTGAAGGTGACCCCACTTGACACTCTCCTCTCCTAGGAAATTGTATATGTCAAGTATAATGTCCATAAGTGGATATACTTACCTGAAGGCAACGGAAAGAGAAAAACAAAAAAGGTAACATTTATATCTTAGGCACAGAATAGCGACCCCACCTTAGCTTTCAATGGGGCCACCTCATCTTCCTGGTCATTAGGAAGCTACACCATCATTTATTATTTCAGAGCTAGGTGGACAGAGAGTATCTCTGAGCACATTGGTGTTTAACCACGAATTATTCAGAGTATTCTCGCCTTGGATAAGAGGGTAGACTGGAGTTTTGGATTAACAAGTATAGGATGAGCTGCTGCTGGGCCATCTTCTTACTGTCAGAAGAACAGCAAGGACAGTAGGAGCAAAGAATTGTGAATCAGTACTTGGCTTTATAGTTAACGGCAACCTAAAGTAACTTGTAATAATCAGCTTACAAATGGTACTAAAATTCAGTGACAGTGTCCCATGGTTCCTCCTGTTTGTTCTGTATCTCACCTAAATTTCCAAAATAGCCAGTATCTTCTTGATATCTTCCAGATCATTTCACCCTCTGTGGATCCACATATGCTGACCATGCGTATACCATATGTTCTATAGGAATTTCTCTAATGAGTAATGACTTTGAATATCTTTTCATGTGCTTATTGGTAATTGGTATATCCTCTGGAGAATTATCTAGTCAAGTCCTTTGCCAGTATATAATTGGCATGTTTTTCTTTCTGTTGTTGAGTTGTTGGTTGTGGGGAGCCACCCGCTGTGAAATCTATTTACAGCCTCCAACAACATGGCGAATCTCATAACTACTACAGCCCTGCCCCGCCATTTCCTTCTTCTTCCTCCTTGTTTCTTTGTTCTCCCCTTCCCGCCACAACTCTGGTGACCACAGCAAGCACGCATGCGCAAGGCGCGAAACTCTGCAGACCCGGCACGAACTTTCAGCCAATCCCCTCCTTGGACATCTGCCACTCACGAAACCAGCCTACCACCTATGGACACGCTCCCTTCCCTCAGTATAAATTCCCATGTTCTACCCCCAATAAACGAGGCTTGATCAGAGCTCTTTCTTGCCTCCATTGTTCTCTCGACTCCTGCTCCTACCCATGCTTCTTCCCACAGGCCCCTGGACTCGCCCCCGCCGGTTTCGGACAGTTGGTGTTCTTTTTATATACTGGCTATTTTAACCCTTTCTTGAAATATGATTCGCAACCTTTTCTGTAGGTTCTTTTCACTTTCTTAATAATGTCTTTTGGTCCACAAAGCTTTTGACTTTTGATGAAGTTCATTTCTGTTTTCTGTCATTGTTGCACATGCAATCCCTTCCCTCGGTTTTTTCACCCAAGGAGTAGAACAGTGAGTCATCCATGACGTATGTCTATGAGTGAGTTAATATATGTAACATGTGTAAATGCTCAGAAAGGTTCATTGCAGATACAATGTCTTGGCTCACATCTGACTTAATAAGACTCAAAGCTGGATTCATACCTGGGAGTGGAAACTCCAAGGTCAGTGCCCTGTCCTTTAAACATGGCTGCTTTGCCAATACACAACTACTTAATTTTAGTCATTTCTTAAATTAAAATGTTTCTCAGAAATGGCGTAGAGGGTCGTGAGCAATTGTGGGCAATATGTATGTTAACATGGAAGGGTGTAGTTGTGCAGTGGATGGGTATGACAGTGGGCAGTGATGCTATTGGGTTGGGTGGTGCTGGTTTGTGAGGGGTTAGTGAGGGGAGGGTTGGACTGTCCATGGAACTGGGGGGAAGGTTGAGGAGGGAGCAGGTGAACACTTGGGATTTTTGGATATGTGATTGTAACTATAACATTGGGAATGTTGTTTTGACAAATATGGCATGAGACGGTTACTAGTTTAGCTTGTTGGATGTGGGGAGCATGCAGGACAGGGTCCACCAGGGGCAGGCTTCTAGGAAGTGTGTGAATGTTCATCTTTTTATAGTATGTTGTGTCAGTGGGTGCTGACCCACATAATGAGTGGTAAGGTGTGGTACTCCCATTCTGGGCAGTCCTGCTATGTCCTCAGATAGAGGGGCAGGAGTCTCTTGAGAGCATAGGCAGTGCCTAGTAGGAGACGACAGAACAGTATGTCAAACCCTCAGTGTTGTTTTAAGTAACTATAAATCTTGTTCTTCAAGGAGTAGAGCTTGGTGGTTGCCCTGGGTCCTGAGGGGAGAAAGAGGGAGGAATAAAATAGATGGAACATGGGACATTTTTGGGGTGATGGAATTGTTCTACATGATCTTGCAGTGCTGGATACAGGCCATACTAAATTTCATCTGAATTTATAAGTGTATAGTCCTAATTGTAAACCATAATGTAAATCATTGACCATGGTTAGTTGCAGTGACTCAGTATGTGTGCATCAATTGTAGCAAATGTACCATCCACATGTAAAATGTTATTAATAGGGGAAACAGGAAAAGGGGGAGGATATTGGGTATATGGGAATACCCTGTATTCTCTACATGACTTTTCTATAGCCTGAAGTTTCTCTGAAATTACAGTGAAAAAAATACGACTCTGGGGGAATAAGTGGAAGAACTTGTCACTGAACATGGAAGACAACAGATCTTATGATGATGAAAGATACAATGGAAAATTTTTCAATTATTTCAATTTTAAAAACTTTATTGTATTTGTATTTTTAAAACTATCATCATTTCATTTTCTTAAAAATTGTGTTTGATTCTTTTATTGACTTCGTTTTAAGAGAAATTTTGGATCCCAGAAGGATTGCAACTGTTTCAGGTGAGGATCATTGGTGTGAGGTGTCAATGATGGGGGCTTCATGGGAAGACGTTCACCTGGTGCATCCCAATAAGGCATAGGCATGTGGTCAGATGTTCATGTGGCATTGTCACAGTGGGTAGACTTTCCCACAATAACCAAAAGAATAACAAAACCCAGTTCTGCAACATTCCCAAATAGAACAGCAAGAATCCCCAAGTACAGAGGCAGTGACTAGTGATGGAGGGTGGACATTGATGCACCCTTGATGTTGACGACTCTACTTATGAACCTTTACTTTTGAAACCTTTAGCTTAGTATTATAGGCTGCCTAAGAGATTTATTCTGAGAACCTCCTTGTGGCTCCAGTGTGGCCTCTTTCTAAGCCAAACTCAGCATATAAATGCACTAACTTCTCCCTGGCATGGGACATGACTCCCTGGGACGAGGCTCCCTTGCACTGAGGGATTGCTACGAAGCACCAACCGGCAATTCAGCTTGAAATAGACATTGACCAAAAGGGGTAAAAAGTAAAGACAAATGAGTTTATATGGTTAAGAGACTTGAAAATGAGCCGGGTAATCATTCTAGAGGTATACTTATACATGTCTCAGCTGGATCTTAGTGACTTTCACAGTAAATATTGCCTCAAATAGCTGGGCTCCTGAGGGCTCTGGAGACATCCAGACAGTATAGACAGGGTGGACGACTCAGGAATTTGGCACGCTGAGAAGGTGATAATCTTGGACTCAGTTGTGGTTTGCTTACACATAGCTCTTCTGCCAGTTTTCTTTGAACCTATAGTTAGTAATAGAGTTGATAAGATTATGTCAAAGAGACTTATATTGTTGAGCTTTCCATGTGCCATTTGGGCTCTGAAAATCAACAGAGTTGAAGCATGTACTCTCCAGTTCATTGGACTCACCAAGGACAAGTGACAAGGAGATGATAATGGACAACAACCTCTCCAAGGAACAGAGAGTCTACAACTACAAGAAGATAGTCCTATCCATATGCCCCTTGGGATCTAAGCCCCCTGTCAATTAGACACAGAGTGTGCATCACCAACCCAGAATCCTCACGGTTGGGGAATAAATGATAGATCACAGTAGACTTACTGTTATTCCTCTATACGCTTATTGTGATTTTAGTAATGGAAGAACTTTTATCATGGATGTGGAGACCATGGCCACTGGAGGTTCTGAGGGGAGGGAGAGGGAAAAATAGGTGTAATATGGGGACATTTTCAGGACATTGGAATTGTGCTCAATGATGTTGCAGTGTCATATACAGGCTGTATGTGTCTTGTCATAACTTAAATTGTATGGGAGAGAATTTAAACTGTAATATAAACTATGATCCATATAGTGGCAATGTGCCTGTATGTGTTCATCAGTTGTCACAAATGTACAACCTTAATGAGGGATGTTGTTAAAGTGGGAAAGTGTGTGAAGGGGAGGGTGTTGTGCATATGGGAATTGGGAAGGAGAAAGATTTTCCTGAGCCGTTTAACCTTCCCAGCCCCCAGAGCCTTCTCTTGGCCAGAACTTTGAGGGAGGGGCTAGGTGTGGCAGATTAAAACTATAATCTAGGCTGGGGAATTTTGAATCAGTGTATCCTGTAGGTCCCCAATTTAAACATTTTAACAGCTTTAAAATACTGGTGGTTAATAATCCTGTTAACAAATTTCATTAAGTAAAGGAAAACTTCTTGAAAACCATGGAAAGATATTTCCTAAATTATAGTTTAAACAAATTTCAACAAGTATGATAGATTCCAGAAGCTAGCATTAGGTATGAGTATACTCACAGTTTTAAACCTCCTGTAAAGGAAGGAAAAAGAATATTTCTGGAATAACCTATAATGGTTTCAATTTTATTTAGCTTAGGTGTAATCTCCCTAAATTTCTAGAATACAGTTAAATAAGTTAATATTATATTTACTAAATCTTTAATGCGACGAAAATTCTAAATTTATGTTTAATGGAATTAATTTTAAAAAAGGAAAAGTAAATCTGGACTCTCTTAAATGAATAAAGTGAACTTCCTTGGTTGCTAATTGTAATTTTTTAAAAAAGACTTGTTTTATTTATTTATCCTCCCCCCCTCCCCCACTTTGTTGTTTTGCACTGACATGTGCTTCCCATGTTTCCTTTTTTCTTTAAAGAGGCACCGGGGGAAGCGGACTTGGCCCAGTGGTTAGGGCATCCGCCTGCCAATGGGAGGTCCGCAGTTCGGACCTGGGCCTCCTTGACCCATGTGGGGCTGGCCCATGCGCAGTGCTGATGTTCGCAGGGAGTGCTGTGCCACGCAGGGGTGTCCCCCGCATGGGGGAGCCCCATGCGCAGGGAGTGTGCCCTGTAGGGAGAGCCGCCCAGCAGGGAGGAAGGTGCAGCCTACCTATGAATGGCGCCACCCACACGGAGAGCTGACAACAAGATGACACAACAACAACAAAACGAAGCACAGATTCCTGTGCCGCTGACAGCAACAGAAGCAGACAAAGAAGAAAGACGCAACAAATGGACACAGAGACAGACAACCACCAGGGAAGGGGGGTGGGGGGGGAGGAGAGAGAAATAAATAAATAAATAAATCTTTAAAAAAAAAAAAAAGACGCACCAGGAATTGATCTCAGGAGCCCAGGTGTGGGAGAGAGGCATCCAGTCCCGTGAGCAACCTCATCTCCCTAGTCTGCTACATCTCCCACTATCTCTCCTCTGCATCTCACTTTGTTGCATCATCTCACTGTGTCATGTGGGGATTTCATCCACTTTTAACCAGGGTGAGGACCCATCATCCATTAAACACCATAGAAAAGCCAGAGAGGTTCATGCCCTGTCAGTAGCAGGAAGTAACTGCAGAAGAATGACCTTTGCTCTTCAGTACCCCTTTAAGAATAAGGGAGTGAACTCTCTTAAGGGGGGAGTTGAGGCAGTTTAGTACAGGGTAGTGAGGAGAAGATGAGCCACAACATGGCCAACAGATTATGAATATGTAGCCATGAGACCCCGCTGATTCCTTGACCTTGACCTTGAGGTTCCATTTGGAACTTTTGTGGGCTGAGGGGAGGCCCTGCATATTCTAAACAGTACTCAATTTTGGCCCCCAAAATTGGTGGGATAACCAGTAGCAGCTTGGGCCCCTCCCATTAGCCTTAGTAAGGGGAGGAATAATTAATAGCTTTAAAGGTGCCCGCACTGTCAGAACTCACTTTCTCTGTCTATAGAAGCCTATACAAAATTTTAGTGCTTGTTTCCATCCTTTCCATTTCTCAGAAAGTTCTGTTCTTTCCTCTATTTCTCAATAAAATATTTTTCCTGGTCTAACTAAGAAAGAGAGATATCACAAGCAGGTGTTATAGATACAGCTGTGAACAGGGTTCTCTTGACTTCCACAAGTGACAGTTCACTCAGTGAGCAGGAGAATGTCCCCAGGGAATAAGAAGCCTGGGTATGCATTTCTGAAATCCCAAAATGTTACCCCATTTGTAAGGGGACCAACATTTCGTGGTTTCAGTTTAAATAGTTCTTACTAATTGTAGGTATTTTCAAGATGCTCAGTCAGACAACCATGTTGTAATGTGGCTGGCAGGACTTTATACATACATGAAAAAATTTAAAATATCAGTAAACATATCTATTCTTTCTTGCTAGAGGCTATTTCTAAAATTAAGTATTGAACTATAGTATGGGCAAAAGTTACTGATAAGTCTTCAGACCATGTGATATACATGAGTTACTTTGGTGGGTCCTTTATATGCCTGATAATAGGAAAGCCAATTGTTGGTAAATTGTAGGTCCAATTAAAATGACTCTGAACTTATGTGACTGGGAATCTAAAGGAATGGAAAAAAATAAAAAACATATCTAAAAATAAATGCTACCATGAAAACCAAATTCTTAAAAACTAAATAAAAAGAAAGTAACTGAAATCAAATACCTCATGTGAATGATAAAAATCAATGAAAGTGCAGCACTAAAATGCAATAAGAAAACAAAATTTAGTAATCATAAGAATAAAATACTCAAATATACTTAAGAGTGGATGAAATTCGGAAGCAGGAAGTACGGAGGTAAGCTGCCATAGTTTTTAGCATCCATCTGCCCAATTTGATCTAAGTCCCCACTCCTTTAGAAATGGATTGGGCATCAGCATCCCCAAATACCCAATATTGGGGAATGAACAATGGACTAAAGTAGACTTATTACTATTCTCTTTGTATCATAATCTTACTTTTATTCCAGCAATGGAAGAACTTTATCACTGATATAAAGGCATTGGCCACTGGCGTTTCCGAGGGGCGTTTTGGGACATTGGAATTGTCCTGCATGACATTGCAATGACAGATACAGGCCATTATACACACTTTGTCACAGTCTATAAAAATACTTGGGCAGAGTGTAAACTAAATATTAGTAGCAGTGCTTAAATATGTGTTCATCCTTTGTAACACATGTACCACACTAATGAAAAATATCAGTGATATTGGGAAGTGTGTGAGGGGTGGAGTATATGGGGATATCCTCTATTTTTTATGTAACATTTATGTAATCTAGTTTCTTTAAAAATAAAAATAAAAATTTAAAAAAGAACCAACCTGCCATAGTTCTAGCATTGCAGACAAATAACAGGAGAAAGAGAGAAAGGTTTGTGATGTTTGGAAAACTGTTCTGACTCTCACACAGAGGTCTCCAATTTCAAGAAAAAGTTCATAGGTAATGACCAGTAGGAAAAATATTCACACCTTTTCCCATTCATAATTAATAATAGAGGGAAAAGTAATGAGTAACACCAGTGGAAATGAATGGTAGATCTTGATCTTCATATGTTTTACATACTGAAAAGTACTTTTTCAAAAATAATGTAAACGAAATTAGATATGAAAGGATATAATAAACCAGATTTAAAAGCTTAAAATTCTGCATCATCTTTCAGTGATGACTTTAGGCCATGTTAAATTTTATCAGATTTTATAAAACTGTACGGTCCAAAATGTAAACCATATTGAGAACCATTGAGGAAGGTTAGTAGCTATGTTTCAGTATTTGTGCATCAGTTGTGACAAGTGTACCATCCACAGATAAACTGTTATTGATGGGGGAAAGGGAAAAAGGAGGAGGATGTTAGGTATATGGGAATTACCTATATTCTGTACGTGACTGTGATGTGACCTAAAATTTCTTTGAAAAAAAACTGAAAAAATAATAATACACTAGGGGAATAAATGGAAAAAAATACCACGGTGCATACAGGATAACAGTCTTACAGTGATGAAAGGCAAAATGCCATAACAAGTTTTTTTCCTTTAAATGTATTTTCATTATTTTTTAATGTCCCAATTTTAAAAAATTTTTATTTTTACTTATTATTTCAGTATTATACTCCTTATGTATAAAACGGTCATTATTATTTCATTTTCTTATTAAGTGTATTTGGCAACTTTATTGACTTCCTTTTTGAAGAGGTTTTAGATCATAGAAGGGTTACAACTGTGGCCGGGATACTCATTGGGGTGAGGGGTCAGTGAGGGGAGATTCATGGGAGGAAGTTCCCCCGGGTATATATATGAAGCATATTAACGTGTTCAAATTTCAAATGTTACAGTGGGTGGAGATTCACACCATAAACAAAAGAATATCAAATTCCCATCTGGGTGATCTCTGCCACATTCTGTAATGGAACAACAAGAATACCCCAAGTACAGTGACAATGACTTGTGAAGGAGGATATCCAGTTCATTGCAGGACCTTTGGTATGGATGACTATCCTTATGAGCCTTTGCTCTTGAAATGGAAACTTAGCCTAGTAAAATAGGGTGCCTAAGAGTAAGGGACTGGGAGCCTCCTTGTTGCTTGTGTGGCCTCCCTCTAAGCTGAATTCAGCATATTAAAGCAATAACTACTCCCCAGCGAGGGACATGACACCCAGGGATGAGCCTCCCTGGGACCAAGGGATTGCTGCCAAGTTCCAAAAGCAGTCATTTGGAAAAGAAAAGAAAAAAGACCTTGACAAAAAATGGGAAAAGCTAAAGACAAATGGTTTGTATGGCTGAGAGACTGCAAAGTGAGTTGGGAGGCCATCCCATAGGGAGTGCTTAGGCTTTGGTTCTCACTGACAGACAAATTAGATACTGTCTGAAATAGTGAAGCTCCTCTGGGATATTGAGATATCCAGACACTATAGTCAGGACAGATAGCTCAGGAATTTGGCCCCTTGCCAGTGGGCCCTAGTCTGGTATTTTTCCTCCACAGTGTGACAGAGTTAGACACAGCAGTGATTTCCCTATGCGTGAGTCTTCTATCCTGCTATTTGAACATATAATTAGTACTAATATTGGTTGGTGTATATCCAAGAGACTTAAATCCTTGGGTTATCCATGTTACAGCTGAGCTCTGAATTTCAACGGAATTGCAACTCCTATTCTTCACTTCAGTGAGCTCACCCAGGCACACGGGCACACACACAGGCAAAACGGATGTTGTCGAGACTTTCCTGGGGTTTCTCTGCCGGGTTAGGGCTCCTGCCTCAAGCCACCAAAGTAAGGGGCTCTTAGTGGGGGTAAGGCAGCAGAGTTTCAGCCACACAGGCATGCTTAGCCACATAGGCACACACACAGGCAGAATGAAATGAGTCTCTGGAGACAGCTTGATGGGATAAAGCTAGTCCGCTTATTGTAAAGGGGGAGGCTATCTTATACTCTCTTTTGAAGGATCATGTAAAAGATGGATTGGATGATATTGAGTGAGGTGAGAAGCATGTCAGAGCTCTAGTGCTGGTTGCCGTGCCCTTATTGAGTCTGTGCTCACTCGGATTTAGTTGCATTTTCCTGGAAACGGCTGGTTTCCAGTATATGCTGAGTCATTGTCCCAGGCGCTCTTTTGTTACTTTCTTGCTCTTTTGTTCTTTTCCCCCCGTTTGGTTGTCCCAGGCATCATTTTGTTCTCCAGGGGCCTTAGGAGAGGGATCACCACACAGGACAACTAAAAGGAAGGAGATAGATGATGGACAAACAACATATCAAGGAACCGAGAATTGCTGTAAGCAGGAGAGTCCCATTCATTGTATATATGGAATCAAAAAGCCCACCTCAATGAATGGTGGAGTTGGAATCATCATCCCAGAGTCGTCAGGATTGGGAAATGAGCAATGGACTAAAATAAAGTTACTAGTATTCTTTGATAGATTTATTGTGATTCTAGCAATGGAAGAAATACCGTTACTGAGGAATCATTGAACCATGGATGTTCTGGCATTAGGGAGAGGGGGAAACAGGTGTAACATAGGGGCATTTTTGGGACTTGGTACAATGACATTATGTATCTGGCACGAGGGAACTGAAAGAGTTTTCAACTGCAAGCAGGAGAATCGCATCCACCGGCCATGTGGGATCTAACCCCCTCTCAATTTAGAGGTGGAGTGGACATCACCATCCCATGGTCCACAGGATGGAGAAATAAAATATGGATTAGACTGGACTTCCTGATATTCTACAATAGAACTTTTGTGACTCTAGCAATGGAAGATTTTGTGTCATTGAATTGGAGACAGTGGCCACTCAAGTTGCCGAGGTCAAGGAGAGGGAAGAAGAGGTGTCATTTTCAGGACTTGCAGTTGTCCTGCATGATATTGCAAGGACGGATGCACAACATTGTGTATCCTACCATAACCCACTGAATGGACTGGGAGAGAGTCAACTACAATGTAATCTATAACCCATGCAGTGTAGCAGTGCTCCAAAATGTATTCACCAGTGCAATGAATGTGCCACACTGATTAAAGAGGTTGTGATATAAGGAAGGAGTGGGGGGGACGGGGAGTGGGGTATATGGGAACCTCTTATATTTCTTAATGTAACATTTTGTGTGATCTATGTATTTTTAGAAGAAAGACAATAAAGAGGTTTGCAAAAAGAAATCAAGTAATTTGTCCACATTCCCTTGGACTGCAAGTCAGACAGTGTTGTATCCGTGGTGTGACCACTTAAGTCAGTTGAAACTTCCAGGGTTCATCAAGATTTGGGGAAATTGGACCGGAGGGGCTTCTGCACAGGAATGAGGAAAGGTAACATGGAGAAGCATGATTGCAGTGTGGGGACAGGGCAGAGCTAGCTTTCTGGAGCTTGGGTTCTGAGAGGAGCAGTGTCACCCTGGCCCTACAGCCCCGAGGCTCTGCCCTGGGTCTGTTTCTTTCTAGGAGGAGTGGTTAGTGGGCCTCTATGAGGCAGTGTGTGAGGCATTGAGCAGCCCCTGCACACGAGTCCCCCAGAAACCATGCCAGGCCTTGGACAGTCTTGAAGGGCAAACTACACACAAACTTCTGTCAAATGGAAGCAAATTTAGGTTTTATTCCTAATCCCAGGATTTGTATTTGGGTGAGAGATGGAAACTAGATGTTTGTTCAAGTATATGCTTTCTACTGCACCTCACCAGGTCAGGGGAGCACGTGTAGTGAACCTAGAAATCCAGAGGCTTTGAGGACTGGCATTCATCAGTGCATGAAAGAGCAGGTCTTGTGGGAAAAGATATTCTTAAATAGCAAAATCCAGAAAAGAAGATTGCAAACACAAATGCTGAAATACCATGGTCCTCTAACCTCTGTTATAGAATTAAAATATGAAAAGAACAAAGCAGAGCTCCTTATGTATTTACTTTCTGTTTTGTACTCCTTTGTTCAGCCTGCAAAGTAGCAGATGCAATATAACTAGTTCTTGTGATCCTCTGTTTGGGTGCTCAGGTGTCTATCTGGACTGTTGTCCTCATCACTCCTGGTAGAGTCTTACCACTGATCTACAAGTCAATCTTTAGGAACACAAACGTCTGCAAGAAAGTTACTAGAGACGGTGGCACACCCATCCCTTCCTTCTTCAGTTGCGACCAGACTGGCCACCCTAGATCATGATGCTCTTTCTCCTGGGATCCCAGACCTTCCCAGGGCTCTGTGGAGTCAGAGGCCTTCAGCAAGACAGTTCGTAAGTGAGATAGAGGAGGTGAAACAATCCCTTGTCAACTTCTCACTTCCACATTTAGGTAGACCATCACAGCACTCTCCTGATTACAAGAATGTAGGCTTTTGCACATTACATAATATGTCAAGGCCTCAGTCTATGATAAAAGGAACCTGTAACCTCTGTGTGTCTTGAGACCACTGAGGCTGCTTATAATAGAGAACAGGGTTTGGGGTTTTTACAGTTTGGATACTTCCAGGAATACAAATGGATTTTCAGTCTCTCTTTTCTGGTGTACAAAGAAAGTGACTGTTCCATCTCAGAGTAAGGTGATCTTCCCTTGAATTAGATGGGGCGTCATCATTTGTCCTGTCACTAGGAGATTCCTACAGCAGGGCCTAAGGAAGAGCTAGAAGGTCAAAGAGTAACTGTCAGTTCTTTGGGGTGTTGCTCCTGGGTCATTTGGGGAGCTGTATACAACTTGGGAAGGGGCAAGGAAATCTGGAGGCAGAGGGATAGGAAGCCTGGAATGATGAGTTGGTGAGCCATCATCCTTTTTAGAAGAAGGATGGTAAATGAGAAAAACAGGAAACAAAAGAGAAATAAGATACTTTGGCTATGTAGCTAAAAGCATCCTAATGAAAAGTGAAATATTCCATCTACAAATGGTACTAAAATACAAGCCATGATTTACTGTCACAATCCCATCACTCCTTCTCCCTGTTTTGAAGCTAGGATAATACTGAGTGCCCTACTGAACTTCCCAAAGATCGTTTCAAACTCCCCAGATTCAGAGTGCTGCTGTGTAGTATTTTTTCTCTTTAAATGATAAGTAGCGTTTTATTGGTTGACTGGTTTTAATTTTAGGGAAAAGAGCCTTTTTCATAAAGGTAATTATAGAGGTTTTGATTACACTCACACCTTACCATATTAAAAATAGTGAATGTTGACTTTGTAATATTTTTCCTTTCAGTGTTCTTTTTCATTACTTAGATTATTCACTGAGTTATGTGACTCTCCATGCTCACCTCAGCCATCCCATGGTTCATTAGAAAGGAGGCTGTAAGCTCAAGAAGAGAGTTGGAAGAAGGGATGAATACTAGGCTATTGACTACTAGGAACTTTGAGTTCTTGTTGGTTACTGTCCCTCGGATGTGTAGTGTTGGAGATTTGGACCCGAAGGGTATGGGGAACGAAAGAAAGAGAAAAGGAAATAGGAAACAAAGAGAAAGAACGGGAGAGCTGGGATCAGGGGGTCTGCAAGTAATGACTCCTCAGACAACTTTATTGTTTACAAGGGGTTCTTGATATACTCCAGGGTACGTGCCAAGAAGCAGGCATACGTAGCCTACGTGCCAATAAGCATAAACACATAGCCTACATGTCATTAAGCAGCAATATGTATTAATTGTCAGCATTACCCATAGTCTAAGGAATTTAAAAAAATCTTAAGGTACAAAGTCTTAAGTGTTCTATTCACTACAAAAGGTATGTGCTCATCTTTTCTTTCAGCCTTTAATAGCTTCATCCCATTTGCTGGGAACTCTTAATTACCACATTCCTTAGGTTGCAAGCATAACCATCGAGACAGCACTAGCATGGAGACAGCACCTCTCTCCTTGAGAGGCCACTGTGCCTCAGTTTCCAACAGTGTAGCTCACAGATGTCATCATTTGTAGGTCTTGAGGTGATGAAGTTATCAAATAGATCCAAATATCTCCCTGATTCTTTTCTGCTTGGACGACGTGCTGAGCAGTGACTGAGTCTTGGCAGAGGTTGACCAGCTTGTCATACCGCTGGTTCACAACTTGCAGACTCCATGAGCTTGCCAGAAACATGGGGATTTCTATGTGCCTTTCACACTGATACCCATGTCTAAATATCTGGTGCTTTTCATAGTAATAACTATGCCTGAATACCTGGTAAAATGCCCCTAAATGCTTACTTAAATTATGGGACCCCTGAGGCTACCAATAAAGAATAGCTGTGTTTAGAAACCCTATAAGCTGTGTACTTCCAGGTGCACACATGGATGATGGGATCCCTTGCCTGGTCACTGGTGACTCACGGCTTTGAAGTGAGTGAAGCTGAGAAGTTCAGCATATCAACACAGGGGCACATGGTTGCGTTCACATTTTGGCTCTTCTTCTTAGGTACTTGAAATCTTGGGTCACTAATCTGTGAACCTGAGAATCTCCATGTAAAAGTTGGGGAGAGTAAATATAATCCCAGGAATGATTATGGTGAGGGTTTTATGGGTTAATATATGCAAAGTTTGCAGTGGTCATGGGATTAGTTTTTAGAAAATTTGCGATGGCAGTTATCCAGTGTTATGTTTAACACATCTCTTAGGAAACTGACACAGAAACTCCCTTCTCCAAATCACATCACGTGGAGTCATGCATACACACTTCCTAATAACTGTACACACAAATCAATGACACATAAAGGGAACACAGCTACTGCTTTCAGGAATGTAGTACATTCCCATAGTCCTTCCCTGGAAAATCATTTTCTTTAACCACACCCCCAGTCCTTATTCTCACCAAGATCTGGAACCATGTTTCCATTCTAGACAGACTTAACAAGAATGCCCTGGTTTTCCTATCATCCAGATTTTTCTACATCAGTGATTCTAGTTAATGTTCCATTTTCATTTGTTCCTTGTGTCACCTGCAACTGGAGAAAACTCTATGAGGATCATGCTGTACCCTGTTTGAACAGGACTTTTGCTTGCTTGCCACAATGAGGAAGCTACATGGGAAACTGGTCGAGTCACGACCCCATAATCAAACATTACAGATCCATCTGGAATTCACAAGCCTTTCCTAGACATCTGTCTCTCAATTCCATTTTGGTTGGTGATTATAAAATTCTTAATCCTTAATCCAAGGAGAAAAAGAAATACAGCTGTGTGACAGGCCCCCTGCCTTATAGTTTATAACTTGCTGCTGCCGTTCATGGGTGCCCCTTAATTCATTTATCAGTTGGAAGAGACTCCCAGTCAGTGATCTCTGCCCTGAGAAAATTATATATATCATCTATAATGTAAATGATTAGATGATGTCCTTACATGAAATTAATTGAAAAAGGAAGAAACCAAAAAAACAAAACACATTACTGGGTCACCTCAGACAATGAAAAGCAATGTCACCTTGCTTTAGTTCTGGCTTCTTCACATTTTGGGTCATTTGGAAGCACCACAGTGAGCTGCTCCTGGCAAGCTAGAAGGACACAGAATAACTCAAAGACAGTAGTGTGTTACTCATGAAATACTGGGAGGATTCTGGTTAGGACAAGATGTGCGTGTATTTAGAGTTGGAGGTTTAACAAGTACAGTGTGAGCTGCCTCAGTACAGTCTTCCACGATGAAAGAAGGATGGCAAAGAGCAGGAATAAAATAAGAATCAAAGGACGGGAAGCGGACTTGGCCCAGTGGTTAGGGCGTCCATCTACCACATGGGAGGTCCGCGGTTCAAATCCCGGGCCTCCTTGACCTGTGTGCAGCTGACCCATGCGCAGTGCTGATGCGTACAGGGAGGTCCCCTGCGTAAGGGAGCCCCACGCACAAGGAGTGCACCCCATAAGGAGAGCCGCCCAGCGTGAAAGGAAGTTCAGCCTGCCCAGGAATGGTGCCGCACACATGGAGAGCTGTTGCAACAAAAAGAAACACAGATTCCGGTGCCGCTGACAACAGAAGTGAACAAAGAACATGCAGCAAATAGACACAGAGAACAGACACCTGGGGTGGGAGGGGTGGGGAAGGAGAGAAATAAATAAATCTTAAAAAAAAAAAGAATCAAAGGTGTAGATTTGTAGCTAATGGCCACCAAAAGTAACTGGCCATAGTCAGTCTGCCAGTGGTACTAAAATACATGCTATGCTGCAGTGACAGAGTCCCATTAAACTTCGTGTTCATTTTGTATCTCACCTAAGTGGCAGTATGTTCTTGACAAATTCTAAAACAGTTCTGCCTCCATCATCCACATATACTGACAGCAGTTACCATATGTTCTACAGGGATTTCAATTTGATGATAAGTATCCTTGTTAGTGGAGTGGATTCCATTTTAGACAGTACATTTAAATGCACTTACTAATACTTTATTGCAAAGATAATTATAGAAAATTTGAAAATATTGAAATCTTACCTTCTAAAATCCACCATTTACTAATCCTACTGTAAATAATGCTACTGTGAACACTGGTGTACAAATATCTGTTTGTGTCTGTAGTTTCAATTCCTTTGAGTACATACCTGGAAGTGGGATTGCCAGGTCATATGGTAGTTCTATGTTTAAGTATTGAGGAATTGTCTAACTATTCTGTAACATTTTACATTCCTACCAAAAATATACCAGTCTTCCTATTCCCCACATCTTCAGCAGAGCTTATTACTTTTTGGTTGGTTTATTGTTGTTGTTATTGTTTTAATAGTAGTCATTCCAGTGGATGTGAGGTAGTATTTCATGGTTTTGATTTTTGGTTTGCAGTTCCCTAATGGCTAAAGGCATTGAGTGACTTTTCATGTGCTCATTGGCCATTTGTTTATCTTCTTTGGAGAAATGTCTTTTTAGGTCCTTTGTCCATTTTTAAATTGGATTTGTGTGTTTTTGTTGCGTTGCGGAACTCTTCATATATTCTGAATGTTAAGCCATTGTAACATATATAGTTTCCACATATTTTTTTTCCCATTCTTCTGGTTTTCTTTTAACTTTCTGGATGATTTGTTTGATGAACAAAAGTTTTAAATTTTGATACAAGATCCTGGTGGTAGTTCTCTCTGTGTGTTCTAAGGTTTTCATAGTTGTAACTCTTATATTTAGGTGTATGATCTGTTCTGAGAGGAAAGTGAGACTAATATATATTTACAGAGTTTGTAATATTAATATTATTTAGTACTTCTGATTTTGTTCATTTCTTCATGTGGATTTGAGTTATCATCTGGTACCATTTCCTTACTCCAGCCTACAGTACAGCTTTGCTTCCACCCACATCCTTTGTGCTGCTATTATGAAGTATATTTCATTTCTATGTTTCATAGGCCCCCAAATACAATAACATTACAATTACATTATTTTATGTAATTATCCTTTAAATCATTTAATAAGTAATTTTATTACATTTCATAATTGGCAACATAATTACCTTTACTTTGCTCTTTATTTTTTCAGGTGGACTCAAATTAAAATCTGGTACTTTCAGTCTGAAAAACTGTAGGTTTTCTAGCAATCGTATTTGAAATAAGATTCTTTGTTGATAGATTTTTCCTTTCAACACTTCAAATATGTCATCCTATTTCTGTCCATGATAACTCTTTTTGCTCTTCCCACTTTTAGGATTTTCTACTTGTGTTTGTCCTTCAGCATTTTTACTATGATCGTGTCTGGGTGTTGATATTTTTCAATTTGTCTAACTTGGTATTTCTTGATCTTGCATGGTTATATTGATGTTTTTCATCAAATTTGGGGAGTTGGTATTCATTATTTCTTTGAATATTATTTATACTTCTTTCTCTCTTCTCCTTTTGATACTCCCATAGTGTGTGTGTTAGTGTGCTTTTATGGTGTTTCATATTTCTCTAAGACTGTTCATTTATCTTTTTGTTTTTCAGATTGTATAATCTCTTATCAATCTGTTTTCACATTCACTGATTCTTTTCCCAGTGCCTGTCTACCTTCAAGGCATTCTGACAAATTACATTATTACTGTTATTGGACTTCTGCTCTCCAGAATTTCCATTTGTTCTTTTTATACTTTCTATTTCTTTATTGATATTTTGTTATATGAGACATCAGTATTATAAATTCCTTTCATTCTTTAAGCATGGCTTCTTCTAGTTCTGGGAACATATTTAGAATAGCTTCTTTTAACTTTTTGTCTGCAAAGTCCAAAGTCTAGGCCCTCTCAATAGCAGTTTCTGTTGCCTGTTTTTTTCCCCTTCTGTATGAGTTGTACCTTCTTGTTTATTTGCTTGCTCATAATTTTTTTGTTGAAATCTAGGCATTTTATATAATTTATTGTGGAAACTCTTATATTATCCCGCTTTTCCACCCAAGGCTGTCATTGTTGTTTACTAGTTTGCTTGTTTATTTTTTAAGTGACCTGTCTGGGCTAATGAATGAAGACAAACATTTGCTAGTTTGCAGGTTTATTTTCTAAGTGACCTTGCCACTCAGTTTCCCTGAAGTGTGTAGCCTCTACTGTTGCTTCTCAGAGGCCTTGTACATGTACTCAGTCACCCTGAGTCTCCCTACTCCACCACTGACGGTGGTTTGAGCCAGTCTCTCTTTGTGTCTTTCCCAGATTTCTCTGTTAAGCTGCTAGCTTGTCTTCTTGTATCAGTATCAGATAGCTTGTATTCTTCCCTTGATAGCAGACACTGCAGGTAGACTCCCTTAATTTCTAGCTTATTGTTCTGTTTTTTTTTTAACAAAGTACCAAGGACCAGGCCCAGGAACCCAGGCCCTCGTACATGGAAAGCAGGTGCTCAAACCACTGATGTGTACCTGCTCCCCTATTGTTTTTAACAACACTGTGGGTCACAAAATGCTCCACAGTATTATCCAATCAAAGTCAGGTCCCATTGCAGTGGTAACTTTACAGACCAGAATTTGGGGCTTGCATGACCCCAGGAGTGCTCTATATATGTTATTTCCTTCGTTGTTTATTACTGTTAAACTTCTAGCCAGTCTTTCTTTTCCGTTATTGCTTTAATCATACTAAATGTCTCTTGTTGATTGCTCCCAACCAAAATATCCATTATTTTAGACAGTGCCCTTAGCTTGGAATTGCCCCACTTTGGGTTCCGTATAAAGTCAGTCCTCTTAGTGAGAACTATTGAGCTCATTGTTCTTCCAGTGTGCCTCTGCCTCCTGGGCAGAATACTGATGCCACTGCTCTAGAGCTTTGGGTGGGGAGAGTGGTCTGTTTTTCTTAGAAATATACTCCTACTCTGTGAGCAGGGTGCTGGGTGAAGGTGGGATACTCTGGTCTTCTTCGCTTGCTTCTCCCATCGAGGGCATGAGTTGATGTGAGGGTGAGTGTGGCCCAGTATCTGTGGCCTGTTTATAGATATAAACTTCTTGCACACAGATAGGGTCTGGGTGGAGGAAGGGAGCTCCCAACTGCTCTACCACTCCTGCCTGGAATAGAGCTTCTGCAACATGAAGTTCATGGAGATGAGAAATACTGTAGACCTTCCACTGCTGGGAGATACCATAACTCTAGAGAGAACACTTCAGTGAGAAGAATTTGTCTTTTAGGCATCTCATGCCTGGAGTGGAGCTTGTATCTTCAAGAACTGGGGTGGGGGGAAAGGGAGCAGATCATGATTTGAATCCCTGCTCTTTGTACCAAGATGTAATAGATTTTCTGGAAAAAATATTTCTTCATATTCTGTATGCCCTTAGGATCATTTCTAGAGACATTGAATGGTTGTGTCTTATATTTTTCATGAGTTACTGTTATTTCAGTTTAACTGGGGAAAAAAGCATGAAGAGCTCTTCACCTTGGTTTTTCAGAAATGTTTCTGGCCCAGAATTAAAAAAAAACAACAACGTATAGCATCTATACATTGAGAAAATTTTTTTCATCTCTGGATACTTTTCAAAGAAGTTTATTTTCATGGAGAATACATCACCATTTGAAACCTCTTGTGGTCACCTCGTGTTGGGAGGCCATATCTTCCAAGACTTCAAGATGGAAATGGAGACAACATTTTCTGCTTTCTTATTTCTGTCCTTAATTGTGGTTGCAACCACAATGTTGGCAGGTGGTAGATGTAGGGATAAATAGAAAAGAGAGACCTAATCCAACCTTTTAATTCCTGGCCCTAATTTTCCAACCTTTTCCAAACTATTTCCTACGGCAGTAAATATTTCTATATCCTGACTCTATGACTGGAAAACAACCCTCATGCCATCAACCCACCTTCTCAATATTTTCTTTCTCTATTTTTAAATAACATCTAAATGTTATGTACCCAAACTTTGGATCTTAAAATTCACAGTGTTTTTCTTCCTCAAAAATCACAACTGTTATAGATCATAAATGTTGTTTTTACTTTCAGTGAATTGTCTTTTTTCAGTAAGTTTTCTTTTTTTAAAAAGATTTATTTTTTCATTTATTTCTCTCCCCTACTCCCCGCCCCCCAGTTGTCTGCTCTCTGTGTCCATTTGCTGTGTGTTCTTCTGTGACTGCTTTTATCCTCATCAGTAGCACCTGGGAATCTGTGTTTCTTTCTGTTGCATCATCTTGTTGTGTCAGCTCTCCGTGAGTGTGGCACCATTCTTGGGCAGGCTGCACTTCTTTCGTGCTGGGCGGCTCTCCTTATGGGGTGCACTCCTTGCATGTGGGACTCCCCTCCCCTGTGCCTGGGACACATTACACATCAGCACTGCGCATGGGCCAGCTCCACACGGGTCAAGGAGGCCCGGGGTTTGAATTGCGAATCTCCCATGTGGTAGGCAGATGCTCTATCCATTGGGCGAAGTCCGCTTCCCTCAGTAAGTTTTCAATAGCCAAACAAACAATATGGCTGTTTATTCCCAGCTTCCCTTAAGGGTAGTACATGAGGAAAGGTTTCATTATTGCCCAACTATTGGAAGTAGGGAAGGTAATGCATACAGGAATCTTGGGCAAAGAAACCTCAGTAAACATCTCAAAATATTATCCTGCTGTATTTTAGAATTTTTCAGCAAATGACACAGCCCTGGCTGTGTTATTTGGGGGAGGTTGAGTATAAAGGAGTAGAATGGAGAGAGAGTGGCTGCTATAATGAAATCTTAGTTCCTTTTTTCTATAAAAACAGAGTATAATTTAGAAAAGAAAGAATAATAATGGAATATACTACATCCATATGTTTTCTTTTAAAATAATGATTTGCAAACCTGTTTCTCTTTAGCTTTCAGAGTTTCCACATCCTGTCTAATGAATCCATTGCTCTTGGTCTCTGACATTCCTTGTTCATCTTTTGAGCATTTATAGACTGTTGTGGTTTTACCCTGCTTGTATAGGTTTTGGTTGGGCATTTTCATTCTTCTCTGCTTTTTTATGTAGACACTGCTTTGATTGCTTCATGCCATGTTTTAGAGGATGTCTAAAAGTCAACACCACCAAAGCCAAAAAAGCAATTTTTCATTTTAAAAGAAGTTGAGAATTAATTACAGATTGTCTTTTTTTATTAGGAAGCCGAAGGGAGTGTTCTCTAAAAATAGTCATCAAAAGAAAATGACAAAGGTTCTGACATGTTTGCATCTTCTCTGATTAGTTTTTCCTAATTAAAAAAAAAAAACTAAGCCCTTTCTCTGTTCAGTAATCAAGTTTGGGATGTAGCCATTCATGCTGGGGTAGGGGGATTGCCTCTTCCTTATTGTTGCCAGTTTTATTGAGATCTATTCATATATCGTACAATTTTTTTTTTAATTTTGAACACCTGTATCCTTATTAAAATAGGAATGGCTCAAGAAATAGACAAAATATTCTGGAGAATACTTTACCAAGAGCAAGATTTTTGCTCCTCACTCTAGGGAAAAGGAGAGCTAGAGAACAACCCAACAGTAAGGGTTCCCTCGACAGAAGCCTGCATCATCTCCATGGATTGCTTCCTGAGGGGAAGCCACAAGTTACCAAATAAGTTTTTAGGACCTGACAGAATAAAAGTTTGGTTTCCTAATGCCCAGGTTCATCTGTTCATCCAAAATAGACACCGGCTCCCAAGAATAAAAATATTCTTTGTGTTGTCCAGGCATTTTCCCTCTCCATAAGATTTCCATACCACACCCTTATGTTGCAGAAGCAACTGAGTAATCTCCATGTACCCAAGGGCGTGAATCAAGGGTGTGTAGAAACGAAGAGTGCCACTAAATGGACCATGCATATGAAATGGAGGTAGATGGCCTTGGTAACTCTGTGAAACAATGACTGAACCCCAGGCAGGGTTATAGGTGTCTGAACATAGAGCAGCACAGGCAGAAGTCATGGAAGTCTAGTTCCCTGAGGTTTTACAGTAGGTGGGACTTTAAGAACTTAGAGGTAATCCAAATGAAAATAGTGGAAACTCCAAACTTATATGTCATTATGTTTCTACTTTATTATCAATATTTAAGCTTGAAAGAGACTTTGTTACTTATTTTGCACACTTGAGTGTTATACTGAGGTTAATACAAGCTACACCTCTTAATTTCTATTGCAATAACCCAACGCATTTTGGACAGAGAGCACTCACCAAAGAAGAAGCTAAATTTATCTTCACTATGTCCCATGGTTGGAGATACATTGTTCTTGAAGGAGTGGAAGCAGTAGTCTATAACGGAAGCAGCGTTAGATTGAATTCAGATGTAAATGTGAATTTTGATTTCGGCAAATATAAGTGTTGAATAAGTTTTAAAAGTCCCTTAGCCTTGTTTTGCCTAAATATAAAATGAAAACAATAATATACTATCTTCAGATACACCTGGTATACCTCTAGACACATAATTGGAGCCAAATAAATGGGAGTTTTTATAATAATTCTTAATTAAAACTATTACTAATGTTCTGTAAGACAGTGCATCACCATATTGGGTTTGAGAATGTTCATCCTGAGAGAAATCAAAAGAATTGAAATTCGATTAAAATACAATAACTCTAGAAGAGCATAGGAGCTCCAGAAGGAGGTAACTTCAAATTGACGGTAAGGATAATTTAGTAGATGTAAATTCCATATTCCAATTCTTGGGATGTAGTTAATGCTCTTTAAATAATAGCTACTTGTGATCTCCATTTTGGGTAAGAAACAAACGATTTATTTCTCAGCAAAGGAAATATTAATACAATGACTGAATCTGGGTTATTAGCGTATGGAAATAGTATTAAGCCTAAGGGAAGGAGAAGCTACATGAAGAAACACCCAGGAACCAGAATGTCCAAATCAACACCATTAAGAAAGCTGAATAAGATACGGAACACACAAAATCAAGAAGAGAAGGTTTTCCATGAAAGAGGTCACATAGCCCAGTCAGTGTTAATATGCTGGGACCATGTGAAAAGTCTTCCAAAGGGCTGGCTCAGAGTGCACACAGGAAAGACCCTGTTTCTTCAACTACTTAAGAAAGAGAGTGATGCATCTATGCTTGATGTAGAAGTGGAGTAATGATGTGGCTAATCCTAAGTGCCTGGAGAAATAAAAATAGAGTCCAGATATTGTGTATATTGCTTTGGTACTGTGCCAATCACACTTCTTTTTAATAAAATTATACTTCTGTAATCCCAGCAGTATTTGAGATAAATAAAAGCACAAGTCTCTTTTCATCATTTTACAGAATAGGGAAGTGAGACTTAAAGACAGGCCAGTCACAAGTTTGTTCTAAGTAAACTTAGCACGTAAAACCCACTCCCTCCATACCTAGGCTTAAACTATGTCCAGGCACTATATGGCCTTTGTCAACTCATTTCTATTTGAGTTTGTTCTCTAAGAATCACTTTGCTCATAATGGAGCACGATGTGCTTTTGTACGACTCCAATAGTACTATCTATATTTGTAGCTAATTTTCACCAAGGGCTTTTGTGCTAGGTACTATGCATTATCTTATTTCATCATCACAGTATGAGTGATTACTATTCTTGCTTTATAGATAGGAGAACCGGCTCCATTAACTCAGATAATTTGCCAAGGTCACAGCTTGTAAGTGGTAAGTACAAAATCACAGGATGTGGGAGGACATAGTTGACAAAAGAGAAGCAGACAAGCATCAGGCAAGAACGTTTTATTCCTCCCTACTACCCCCTGCATCACTTTATATCTATAAGTAGTAGAGTACACCCATTCCCTAGAAGTACTGGTAGGAATTTAGCTCTCCACCTACATCTCTTCTGGGTCCTCCCAAATGCACTGTGACACAGGCTTCATCTATCCATGCATCACCTTTCAAACACTTTACAGATGGGAGAAAAGCTGTATTACCCAGTGGAAACCCAAGTCTGCAGTCAAGTCACATAGCCAGAATTCTGATTCTTAAGGATCTTATTAAGGAATCATTCTCAAAGTCTCTTGCATTTATATTTTCATACCAAATCCATGATATGAATTTTACAAATTGTACTCAAATTTGTAAGTCTCACAATTCAAATCTCGTAAACAGTTGGTTTTGACTCTTCTTGTGATAAGCGTGTATATAATGTACCCGTGTAAAATGGGCTTATTCCCCAGATTCCCTTCCTTCCATTGTTTCACCATGAGTACTTCTACATTTATATAGGACTGTGCTCTTTGTGCATCATCTGCCTGACATTTTCTGAGGTAATGAAGTGGTCAGGATTAAGTTCAGCACATATATCCTGCAATTGTGCTAAACTTATTCAAGTGGATTAAAAAAAAATAGATTCCATCTGATGCATGATCATGTCATCTGCAAATGAAGAGGGTTTATTTTTCTTCTTCTAAACTTGATGTATTTTATTTGTTTTTCTTGCACGGGGTAGAACCTCCAGTACAATATTGACGAGAAGGGGTAAGATTAGATTTCTTGGTGTCTTACTTCTGAGTCCATTGATTCCTCAAATTTTTTTAGTTCTTCCATCCCCTCTTTTGGTGACTTCAATTATGTGTTTCTTATGTCACTTGAAATTGTTTCACATTTCATTGGTGATATTTTCATTTTTTAAACATTTTTTCCTAAGCTTCATTTTTGATCATTTCTATTGCTATGTCTTCAAGGTGGTTAAATCTTCACTTCTTCATTGTTTAATCTGTTGTCAATCCTACCCCATATATCATCATCACAGACATTGTTTTTAGGAAGTTTGATTTAGGTCTTTTAAAAATATTTTCCAAGTCTCTAACTTTTTTAACATATGGAATGTAGTTATGCCAACTGTTTAATATCCTTCTTTGCTACTTTTAACATCTGTGTCAATTCTGGTTCCTTTTCACTTCCTTGATTCTTTTAATCATCAGGGGTTGTATTTTTCTGCTTTTTTGTATGCCTAGTGATCTTTGATTGGATGGTAGATACTGTGAATTTTACCTTTTTGGGAACTAGATATTTCTCTGTTATCAAATTTTCTTGAGCTTTGTTCTTGAACATTTTTTACTTTCTTGGAGACAGTTTAATTCTTTTCAGTTTTCCATTTTCTGTTTTTTAGGCAGGAAGAAAGCAGACTTTAGTCAAAAGAGGCAAGACCTTTCTCCGTACTCTACCCAACGTCATGGGAATTCCAAGGCTTCCCTGTCTTCTGGTTGGAATAGGAGCTATTTCCATCCCCATAAGAGTGTCTGGTAATGTTCCTTCTCATTCATTTGTGTGGTTCTTCGCTTGACCTTGAGTAGTTTTCTAAAATGTGTGTGGTGATTAGTATTCAGCTGAATACTCAAGGGGGTTTCTCTAGAGATTTCTGGAGTTCTCTTTCCATGCATCTCTTTCCCCTCCTCTACTCTTTCCTGTGAATGCTAGCCACCTTCTTCTCATACTCTCAGCTCTGTCTCACTCAAGGAGCTTCCTATCCTCTGCCTACATTTTTCCTTGATGAACTTCAGCTTAGACTCTCTCAAAGCAGTAATTCAGGTGTAGCATTTTAATATTATTGATGAATTCCAAAAAGAAATAGTAGATTATGCTTGTAATCTGATCTGTACCTGGGTGTGATTAAGTTATGGTTAGGGTGAGGACTCACAGATAAAGGCATTGCAAAAAACAGAGTTGAGGGTTTCTGACTTTGGAGTTTTGATGTTGGAGTTTGATGCTGAAGACTTAAGGTAGTGCCCCGGGAAGTCAGCATACAGAAGAAAGAGGAGCCAGCGCCAGGAAGGAAGGAAACTTGAACCCAGAGAAAAGCAAACCCTAGGAATGTAGGAACCCAGGAAGCCTGAACCCTAGCAGATGTTGGCAGCCATCTTGCTCCAAGTAGACTTTGGTGAGGGAAGTAACTTATGCTTTATGGCTTGGTATCTGTAAACTCCTACCCCAAATAAATAACCATTATAAAAACCAACCAATTTCTGGTATTTTGCATAAGTACCCCCTTTGGCTGACTAATACACCAGGTTAATTTTAGGGCTAACCTTATTTGTTTCTTACCTTGAAGAATAACTTTATTTCATCGCCTGATATCCAGTGTCTCCAAAACCTTTGTTTCTTTTTTTATCTCTTATTCTTTGTTTATTTCAAGAAAGTGGGGTTAATCAGATCCCTGTTATTTCATCTTGTCTGCAAGTGGGAGTCTCTTACTTTCTTTTCCCTATTCATTATTAAACTTGTGTATCTCACCTCCATGGTGCTTTGTAAAGTGTTTTGATATTCTTTGTAATTTGCCAGGAGTCAGGTGAAATTAGCATATATACTATACTTCTACAGAATACTTTTGAGTATTTCCATCTTTGATTCTGCCTCCCTGCCCATGAAATTTGAATCTGGAGGTGGTGAGAATTGGTTTAGGAAGAGAAGGTTTGGGGATCCAAACCCTTGTGAGAAAGGTTTGGATCCAGACAAGTGGTATAAGCACTACCCTGAACAAAACTGTACTGTAGAAATGGCCAGAGGCCAAGGTGCATAACTAGCTGATTATGTTGGAGTACCCACTGTATTACATATCTGTGGACTTCTACCTTATCCAAATCAGATTTCTTGCATAGTATTTATCAATTAATGCATTATAAATGGAAAGGTCCTGAATTTATGGCATTAACAGATGACCTAGTTTCAGTTTTAGATCTGGTTTAAGATAATATATTTGCAGGATAAGTAATCTCTTTTTCTTAAACCTCAGCTTTCTCTTCTTTTTGTGGGAGGGGATAAATTGCTTGATTTTTTGCAATATAGATTTCTATGTTGTTGTAAAAGACGTTTTGAAGGTAAGTAAACAAAAATTCTTTTCTATAGACATCAGAGGTCTACTCCCTTAGCTTTTTCCATCCCCAAAACTTTGCAAGTTCTACTTACACTAAATTTTCCATATAAAACTTACTGTGTTTGGTTTGTTGTACTTTATTCCCTCCTACAACTCATATTATTTTGTTTTTGCTAATAAAAAAGTGTTGCAGAATAGAATTAATGCCCACGATTTAAATGCAAACAATTTCAGGATATAAATTGAGTTGAATATCATGACTGGACATTTTCCATTGACAAATTATTCTTTGTAAGTTTTAGGTGGAGATGTGCTTGAATTTTCAAACTTAAGGGTGCAGAACAGCTTTGTAGATAGGAATTTTTGTATTACTGATATATTGTTTCTAATACATTTTACGGAAGCAAAATATCTTCCTACTACTAAACATCTACTTGCAAGTGAAGAGGGAACAAAAGCTCATAAAAGTACAATAAAATATTTCTGTTCAGCAGTGTGATCGATTTTATCACTGTGGATTTGTGACCCTAGAAGTTCATTGCTAGATATTTAATATATCAAAATAGCAGAGCAAGGAGCTTCTATTAAGAAATGTGTTGTGAAATTTGTGATGTACCAGAGCAAATGGTTTTCTTTTTTTCCGATAGGTTTAATAAAACAGTAGGAATATTGAATTAACTTGGCATAAATTTAGATTGCCTGATGAGAAATTTGGTATTGCTTTTGTATTACCATTTATTGTACAACATATATTGGTTTTGTGGATCATCACCCACCCCAGACCCTCAGATTTTCTTGGGTGCTAATGATGGTAATAGGGTTGTGTGTGATTGTGTCTGGGCCTCGTCCTTTGATTTCCTCTTTCTGTCATAGAGAAGGAAAAGTGTGTCCTGTAGAAATCTTTCCAAAAGAGAAATCAGGGTATTATAACTGGCTGCCTTCCCTTCTGCAGTTTCTTTGCTGAAAGGCTGTTGCTTTAAAAATTCTTCAGTATTGTAGCACCTTGAAATAGTGTTTTGCCTTAGTGATATTCAGTGTATGCATGTGAGAGCTTCTTTTTATGATTGAAATAGCCCAGATGACAGAAAGCCATAAAAGAAAATTGTAAATCTACAGTCTCTACATTTTCTCTTTTTAATTGTGTCTGCAGTTATGAATTACTCTCTTTCTGCTCACATTTTCTTTTTTGTGTGTGTGTCTATATGAGAAGTAGGTACACACATAGGAAAAACACTGTCTCTTGAGATTGGTAGGTGGGAGTTAGACAGTTCATGTTGAGAAAGATTAGAAGACTGTGAGCTGGCAGAGGCAGAACAACTTCAGTCCCCATAGTTCAACCAGCACACATTTTGAGAGTAGAGCCACTAAATGGATGATGTGGCCATAGAGTTTCCAACCAGAGTCCATCTCAGTTCTTAACCATAAAGCTTATAACTGCTGGCTTCTTGGGAATTGCTTTGTGAATTTCCAATCAGAAGGACAGTCCCCAGAGAGTTGTTGAGTCTGGATCATTCTTACAAAAAGTAATTAAGTGTAAGTGAACACTATGGATGGGAAAAAGTCAACAGTCCCTTTTGGTTTGATTTGAATGAAAAAAAGACTAGATTCTTTTCTCTCCTTTATGCTAGTATGGCAGGGTAGTAAGATAGGGAATCAATGGATGGATGTGGGACCTGGGAGAGAGTCCATGTGGACATCTATAACCCCCAAGAGGCTGCTGGAAGACCCTCCCCAAGATTCTGCCACTCAGAACAAAACTTTCCTTGAGAAGCCAGGAGAAGCCCCTGATAGTCCCCAAGAACTTTATCATGGTGCCCTCATGGGTGAATGATGAGTGGGATAATCAGTCAAAACAGCAAAGAGCTGGAACTCTCCCCTGCCATTAGCAATAGGGTGGAATAATTAATGGCTCAAAAAGCATTATACAGGGTGTCCTGGCCTGTGACTGCCCTGGGGAAGGGGAACTCCCACGGCATCCATTTTGGCCCTGTCTGCCTCTTCCTAGAAAAGCGGGTCTCCTCCTCAATTAGAGCCAAAATGGAAGGAACTTTACTCTGTAGTTCCAGCCACTCCCACAGCTATTGAAGGAATTTCCAGCTTGGTGTACTAATCCTGAATAAAGCCAGCTGCCCAAGGAAGTGCCAGTTCACCAGAAGTATGAGTGCGAGTCATTGATCAGCCTGAAGTACCTCTTCAAGACAAAGCTAAGTAGTGCCCATGTCAAAGTCAGCTGTTCCCTCTAACCCTAACCCAAATGCCTATTGCTGGGGGAGGGAGGGTAAATCAGACAACGCTTTAAAAAAAAAACTTGTCTGTTTTCATCTCTTTAACTTAAATAAGAAGGGCATTGTCGCTTCTCATTAAACTGAAGTAAGAGTACTGTTTCCCATCAACTTTGGGAAAATGCAGCCTTTGCTGGCACCCTGCCTTTTCTACTTTTGTCGTCCAGTATCCTCTTAGTGGGACCATATATTCTCAGGATTCTAATTAATTCTTCCAGAATCAAAATTTTCTTAACCATATGGGGACTTCATTCAGCTTTGCCCAAGATGCCAAATCTGTCTGCTGCCTACTGAGCTAGAAAAGCAAGAGGGTTTTACACCTTGTCAGGTAGGGCCTACAGCCCCTAACCAACATGAAGTAGCTGCAGAAGAATGGTCATCTCCCTTCAGCACCCCTTTAAGAATAAATGTGTAAACTCTGAGGCGGGAACGAAGCAGAGGAATCAGCTGATGGATCTGGAACCTGTCAGAGAGTCCAGGTGGACATCAAAAACCCCAAGATGGCTGCTGGAACACCCTCTCCAATTTCTGCCATTAGGAACAAATCTTTCTCCAGAAGCCAAGAGAAGCTCCTGATATTCCCCAAGGATATTATCATTGGGCCCTCATGGGGAAATGATGAGTGGGGTAATCAGTCAAAACATCAAAGAGCCGGAACTCCTCCACTTCCATTAGCTAAGGGGTGGAATAATTAATGGTTCCAAAAGGAGGCACAGGGTAGGGAGTGGGTTATATAGAAACATCTTAGTTTTTTTAATGTAACATTTTGTGTGATCTCTGTATCTTTTAAAAAAACCAAAATTTCATTTTTAAAAAAAATCAGGACATCCAACACCTGTCACTACTCCTCCACATTAAAAAAAAAAAAAAAAAAAAAAGGGCAGCAAGACCTGAATTTGCTCTCCTGCCTTTGGACCCCTGTTCCTGCCTTCTGTGCCCTGCTCTCGCTGTTCTTCCCCTGCCATGGTCACCACACAAGTAAATCCTGTGGAATTATCCTCTTTATCACTTTTCAGCCCCTTCCTCTTCACCTGGGAACCATGGTCTGTTTTTTTCTCCTATTACTCATCCCTCCCTGTCTGAATAAATTACTGACCTAGCTCACCTGATGTGCTCTTGAAATTCATTTCTGCAGGATAGTCAGGAACCGCAGCAAAATCCAGTAACAGTAGTGCTTCATGTGATTATGTAAGTCATATTTTTAAACATGCTATCGAATAAACCTTTTGCTGTCACATCTGGACTTGTTCTCATGTCCCAATGTATGCTCTTGGTAGTTGGAACTTATATAAATTAATAAGGTCTATAGGAAGCCAGCATTTCCAAGCTTTTGAGCTAAGACATGCAGCATTCTTAGTACCCTCCATCCATGTTTATTGATTTTTCTAGCCAAAGAAGATGTTAAAGATAACACAAAGGATAGACCTGACTCATTGAAAACTACTCATTAGGCTTCTGTCTGAATTTTACTCGGAATGATTCATCAATAACTGATGGTGAGATTTTTGTCTGGAAAATTCCACCCAGGAGTTTAAAAAGAGATGAACTTCATGACATTTGTATGAGCTTATGGCAGAAAATAAGATTATCTGTTTCCATCAAAGTAACATGATTATGTGAGTGCCTTCTTCTCAGGTCCTGATTAAAAGGGCCAAATAAATTTAATAATAGGAAAAAATACATCAATATTTCTTACTAAAATAACAAACATAAAATTGCACAATAAAAATGCATCAAATTATATAGTTTTGAAAAATATTCAGAAATGTTAAAAGCAAAGTATTGGCAAAAACATTGCTCATTTAAATAAAAAGAGCAGGGGTAGCAACACTAATTGCAAACAAAGTATAATTAAATGCCAAACATTAAGTGCACCAGTATCACCTAGTTGTTATTGACAGCACAATATTTAAATAAAATATTTTAAAAACTGCATCCATTGCATTAGGTAACCTAACATGAAATTATATATAATAATCAAACTATACAGTTTTGGTAGAAAGAAACCCACATATTGAAAGGAAGACAATACTAATGGAAGATTAATTATTTTTTTATTGTCCTGGAGACATCAGGAACACACAAGTAATAAATAAATCAGTATCCTACAGATTTTTGCCATTTCTTCTCAACACTCATATGTTGTGGGAAACTGGCCTATTGTTTCTTGTTATTGTACAAGATGTTCTGAGTTGCCTCCTGTTATTGTAAATTACCTTATTGTAGATGTTGCAAGTTGCTTCTTATGTTGCAAGTTGCTTCTTGTAGCCCAGAGCTGCTTCTTAGCTTTCAAATAAATAAGATGGGGAAACTAGGGTTGAGGCTCTCAGTTTCAAAAGCTGTGAAATCCCCTGGTCTCATCTTTGTTTCCTCTCTTGTGTCTTTCTTTCTGTCCCTCTATTTTTACTTCAGTTCTGCATTGCCTTCCCTTCATGCAGACCTATTGCTGAACTGGTTTCAGCAACTGGCCCCTGAACAGGGACATGAAGGGAAGAAGAGCTTCAAGCTAAAAGGCGTTGTCACGGCACAGAGGCTCGAGTTGTTTAGAAGGCCTTTCAAGTCCTTGGTGAGTAAGGACACTCTTGGGTATTCTAGCAGGGTATGATGGGAAATTGACACAGTTCAACAAAATATCCATGTGTCTGTCTCTTCAGTTTCTCAAGGTAGGAGGCATCAAGGCCAGTGAGTCTCGTATTTTAGAACTTTTACGGATTATAGAAAAATATTGCTCATGGTCCCCAGCAGAAGGAAGTTTAGAATTAGAAGACTGGGGAAGAGTTGGAAGAGAGACTTTACATGTACAAGGTATCCCACTCCCTGTTACTATTTGGCCCACCTGGACAACTATTAGGTCTGTTTTGGAACCTTTGCAAACAGAAGATGAGGAAGAGAAAACAGAAAATAGAGGAGGGGAGGAAGTTCCTCCCTCTGAATTTTTTGATACTAATTCTAAAGTTATTTTGCTTTCAGCTCCACCATTAGCTGACTTTAGAAAGTCACTTTCCCTCCTGCTGACACGTCCTCCCCCTCCTATGCCTGGAAATATTCTGCAAAAGTTGTCAGCTTTACAACAGGCATTTTACAGGCTAGAAGGGAGGGTGACTTGGAGGCACTTCAAATAACTTTTCCAATCACTGTACAAGAAAGAATAGCTTGTGGAGTGGCTCCTCAAAATCCGAATGGGGTTTATGAGTTCACTCATGAACCCTTCCCATTTAAATTTTTGGAAGAGTTAAAAGCAGCCGTGCAACAATATGGTCCAAATTCTCCTTTTACCTATATGGTACGGTGCAGGGGCTGGCTGAAGGCTCTAGGCTGATCCCAGCTGATTGGTATGCATTAGAACCCATCACCCTAGGGTCTGGAGAGTTTTTACAATTCAAACCCTGGTGGACTGATCATGGCAGAGATTCAAACTGCTCATAATAGAGCCCATAATATCCCCATTTCCTTGGGTCAGTTAGTGGGGGTGGGGAATAGGGCAGGAGTAGATCAGCAATTAACAATGAATGATCAAGCCATCGCACTGGTCCATCACTGTTGCTTAAGTGTGTGGGAAAAAATTGAGGCTAAAGGCCAGCCTCCAGTGTCATTTCCAAAAAATATTACAAGGACCTAAAGAACATTACCCTGACGTTGTTGCTCGGCTACAAGAGGCTATCAAAAAACATGTCAATAATTTAGAAGCCACTGATAACATTTTGCAGCTAATGGCTTATGAAAATGCTCATCCAAATTGTCAGAAGGCTATTGGGATTATGACAGGTAAAGTGGATTTGACTGGATATATTAAGTTTGCCAGGATGTAGGGGAAATGTAATATGTAAATCAGACATCTAGACACCTAGGAGGTATAAATTTAGAGAACCTTTATTTTTCGGCCAGGCACACTCCACCATAAGTAGGTGAAGGGGCCCCAGCTCAGGGGAACTTGGGTTGTATAGGGGTCCATACAAAAGGAAGGGGTAGTTTTCGCATGCTTAGAAGGAATTTTACTGGTTAAACTAATTAATTGTGCTTTCTAATGCTGAGCAAGCAAGTTACAGAAGCGGAACATGGGCAGTTAGCCAAGCTATAGGGGGTTAGGGTGTTTTACCCTGGGGCGGGGGCAGATGTGAGGCCGAACACATGTCCGGCTCTCAGGCTGTTAGAATAGACCCAGGTCTCAGTTCACCCTACTTTCTCTGCTTCATTCCCCACACCTGTTTGTGACTAAGTCAAACCCTGCCTCAGATTCTGTTGTCAGTGGGGTGTAATGGGAGCGCAACACCATTAGTTTTAACAGCTTGCACTCTCTTCTGGATGTAGGAGGTGAGGCAATTAATAGCGATGGGGGCTACTAAGAGGCCACTCAATAAAAGAATAAGAGGTCTGGCTACTGCACTGACAGTGGTGGTTACCCAGGGAGGCCAGGAGAATAATTTTTCATACCAATTTGCTTCCCTAACTCGGGCTTCTTCCCATTCTTTTAATCTATTCCTTACCAAGAACAGGCTATCTCAAATAATACTGGAATGGTTAGCAGAGAAGCAGCCAGTTTCCCCTAAGTTTACACAGAGTCTTCCTTGCTTTAAAAATAAAAAGTCTAAGCCTCTTCTGTTTTGAAGTACTGCTTCAGCTAGTGACGCTACAGAAGTTTCAAGATAAGTAACAGATTTTTCTAGGGTTTGGAGGTCTAGGTCTATTTGTTTACTAAGGGTTTTTAAATTTTCTTCTCCAGTGACTAGAGCGGCGGCACCTACGGTGGCAGACCCTCCAATTCCGAGATTCGCTAAAATAGGGACGAGGATGAGTACTGCCCTCTTATACCTGTCAAAGGACCTGAGATGCTCACGTCCGCCTTCTCCAGAGTAATAATATACTTGGGGAATGATATGTACTAGGATGCAGATGGCCAGGCTAGAAGTATCTTAACAGGGTTGTGGGGGAAAAGCAGGGGCTGATTCCCCGGGTGCAAGCAAACCAGGTGCTATTTGTGGCTATCCAGTACCAGGTTTCTGAGGAATCATTGTATAAACGATTGACGAACAGGGGTTTTAAAAACGATTCATCAACCCTAGCGTGCTGTGACGCGAAACAGGCGCCAGGTCCCTGTACGTCCCCCAGAGTTAACATGGGTTTATGTCCCCATATTCACCTCGTTTTACTCTCTTCTGTGGCCAGGTAGATGTATTAGAGGGTCACTTGAATTGTACATAATGCCATTTGTCCCAGTTTCCACATAGTAGGGAGGTTGGGGATTCAGGCATAGCCAACAGTCACTTGGGGCATTTGTCTGACTACCATCCAGGAAAACAAAAACAGAGTCTAACATAGCGAGTAAAGTAGATTTGACAGGTTATGGTTTTTCTTTTCTAATCCCGAGGTCTCCCAGCTCAAGCTTACAAGGACCTCGTGATTCGGGCCAATGGGGCTGAGTGGGGGTGGCTCCAGGACAGTCCTCTGTATGGTGAACTCTGTTCCAGGGTCTAGTCCTGTGACATATAACCTGAGGCCCCAGGTTCTCCCTCCTACCCAGTGATTATTAAACCCATCCAAAATGTGAATGTGGATCGGGTTATATTCCCCTCTTTTGTCTCCCTTGTTTTTGCCCCTGCTCAGGGTAATAGTTTGCTCCCTAGTGGTCCATGGGGCTAGGGTTTCATAGCCCCGTGCAGCGCAGTGATACTCACCTGGGGCGTTACATTCAGGGGGTCCATCTGATGAGCATGCATAAATTTGATCTTGGGATAGCCCTTTCTCCAAGGAACTGCTTCCACATCCCCTACTCTCTAATCCTGCTCTACCTCTCCGACGGTGCCTGTTTACCAAACAGGCACACAGGTCAAAAGTGAGGACGGGATCTTTGCTGGATGAGTTGGTGCTATTTAAGATGGCCCCATTCTCAGTTCGGACAGTGTTTGAGGTGTAGGTCATTACCCAAAATGAACGGGCAGTTAGGGCTAGGGAAAGTGCTAGGAAGGAGATGATGTAAAATAGTCATTTTTTTCCAATCCCAGTCTTACCCATGCGTCCCATCTTGAGTCTTAGCGGTTCCTCAGTTTTTATGATAGTCCATTCTTCCTCTGCCGCTTCCGTTGGGCTGATCTGAGAGGGCTTAAGGTGGGACACGTGTATCCGGTGTTTCTTCCCCGTGACCTTTACCGCAGTGGGAGTAGCTAAGATTATCACGTACGGACTGGTCCACTAGGGCTCAAGCATTCCCACCTGGAATTTCCATACCCACACCAGGTCTCCAGGCTGCCCCTGAAAGGAAGATTGGTTACTACCGGCCAGTGTATTCTGAGTTGTTTGGATTATATGATTTATTTCCTTCCGAATTTTGTTGAGGGCTCTTAGAGATGAGAATAAATATTGGTTATCAAATTCGGCGGCCACTTCTAACCCCACTTTGGTCAGTAAAGGTGGAGGCCATCCAAACAGAATCTCATAGGGCATTATGCCTTGTATATACGGGGTTCACCTGGCTTTTAGGGCAAAGGGAAGGAGACTCACCCAGTTTTCGCCAGACTCCAGAACCAAGTTGGTTAGAGCATCTTTCAAGGTGCGATTCATCCTCTCTACCTGTCCCAAACTTTGGGGTCGAAATGCACAGTGCAGTTTCCAATTTATATTCAGGGTTTTTGCCATTTGGCGAGTCACTTTAGCTATAAATGCTGGCCCATCATCAGAACCTATCCTAAGGGGTAGTCCAAATCTGGGTATGATTTCTGTTATGAGCTTTTTTACTACTATTATTGCAGTTTCACCTTTTGTAGGGAAAGCCTCTACCCAACCCGAAAACGTGTCTGTTAATACCAGCAAATAGCGATACCCATACCTTCCTGGTTTAATCTCAGTAAAGTCTATTTCCCATTGTTCCCCTTGGTTTAGTCCTCGGAGCCTTGTCCCCTCCTGAATCTTTGCTCCTCCCCTTTGGTTTACTTTAGCACAAGTTATGCACCTTGTTGTGGCATCACGACAGATTGTGTGGAGATTGTGGAAATGAAAATCTCTACCCTCCAATTCCACCAGTTTGGTGCTCCCCATGTGGGTAGTTTCGTGCAGCCTTTTAACTAATTGCCTTCCCACAGCCTCAGGTAAGTAAATTTGGCCATCTGGTAAACATAACCATCCATCCTCTGTGCGCACGGCATTCAGGCTCTCTCCTCGACCCGTGTCCTCCGGTGGATAGTGGAGCGCCACCAGGCTCCGTTCTGGTACAGATGGGAGGGTCCATATGGGCGCAACTGGTGATTGAGCCGCTCTCTGGGCCGTTTCATCTGCCAGTCGGTTGCCACGTGCTTGGGGCAATCTCCTTTTTGATGGCCTTTACAATATATAATCACTACTTGCTTGGGAAGCCAGATAGCTTCCAGTGAGGCTAGGATTTCTGTGGTATTTTTGACATCCCGGCCTCCTGAAGTTAATAGTCCCCACTCCTGGGACAGGGCCCCATGGAAGTGGGCTGTGGCAAAAGCGTATCTGCTGTCAGTATAAATGTTGACCTCTCGATTCTTGGCCCACGGAAGCACCTGAGTGAGAGCTGTGGGTTCAGCCCATTGAGCAGATGTTTTATGGCCCAGGGGCTGGGCCACTGCCGCGCCTGCATACCTGGCTCCCTCCTGAATGAAACCGCTTCCGTCGACATACAGGATATGTTCTGCTTCAGGAATGGGGGTATCAGTAAGGTTGGGTCATAGCCCTGTCAGAGTTTCCAGGAGATGTAGACAGTCATGAGCCAGCGGGGGTCCATCCGCACTGGGAAGCAGAGTGGCAGGATTCAATGCTTCTGTTTTAGAAAAGATTACTGACGGGAGGTTCAAAAGTAGTACTTGATATTGCATTATTCGAGCATTGGGTAACCAGTGAGCGGGAGGAGGGCTGCAGAGAATAGTCTCTACTGAATGCGGGGCTGTGACTACTATGTCTTGCCCAAATGTTAGCTTGGAAGCTTCTTTTACCAACAGAGCTGTGACTGCCACTTCCCGCACACAGTTGGGCCAGCCGGCTAACACGTAGACCAATTTCGTAGGTATGCCACAGGCCTTCTCCAGGGGCCAGTGGTCTGGGTCAAAACTCCCTTAGCGACTCCCATATTTTCATCCGTGAATAGATGAAAAGGTTTAGTCAGGTCTGTCAACCCAAGGGCTCAGGCACTCACCAGGGCCGTCTTCAGACGCTCAAAGGCTTCTTGCCGTTCGCCAGTCCAGGACAAATGGTGTTCTTCCTGCTGTGGCAGCGTGGAGAGGTTTTGCTATTTTGCCAAATCCAGGAATCCAGAGCCAGCAATAATCCACAGCCCAGAGGAACTCCTGGACCTGCCGGATGGTTGTTGGTTCGGGGATGTCCAGAACAGCCTTGACTTGGGCCAATGAAAGCCAACGCTCCTCTCTTTCTATAAGGTAACCCAGGTACGTTACCAAGGGAGAGCAGAGCTGGGCTTTCTTTGCAGAGATGCAGTATCCCATCTCTGCCAAGGCACCCAATAAATCCAGAGTAGCCCCCCAACAAGTGTTGAGGCTGTCAGCTGCTAGAAGGTCATCATCGACACATTGAAGCAAGGTTATGCTCGGGTATTGTTCCCTAGATAGGGACAGATCCCGCCCCAAAGCTTCCCCGAAGAGAGTGGGGGAACTCTTGAAGCCCTGGGGGAGTCTAGTCCAGGTTAATTGCCCTGTTCCCTCAGTACAGGGAACTTCGAAAGCAAAAACCGGTTGGCTGATCGGTGACAGTGGAATAGAGAAAAAAGTGTCTTTAAGATCCAGGACAGAGTAAACAGTGCGGTCAGGGGGTAGTTGACTTAAGAGCATATACGGGTTTGGAACGGTAGGATCGACAGTCTCCACTCTTCGTTAACCTCCCTCAGATCTTTCATGGGGGGATAGTCCTGGCTTCCTGGTTTTAAAACAGGGAGCAATGGGGTATTCTACCGGTGTTGAACTCGGTTACCCGCTGGGGTGAGGACAACGGAGATAAACACACTCCAGAGACCGGTTCAAGACACAAATCTACTTTATTGCGCAGCATCAGTGGCTTATATAGAATGAATGGCGGGGTGTTGGTTAGCTATTGGCGCTAGCGCAGTGTAGCTTGTGTGTAATTTTTTAATTGGATAGTCTGCTAACAGACGGAGGCAGGAGGGTGGCGCTTGATTGCCTCTGCTCTCTGCCGGTGCGCCATCTTTAGGGTGTGCCCTAAAGCGTGTACGCCTGAGAGTTTGCTCATCTGGTGGTGCGCAGCACAGTGAGACTGAAGGTTTCAGCAGCTCTACCCACACAGCGGGACTGGAAGAGGATTAGAATACCAGCCTCAAGAAGGCGATTGCTGTGCTGGCTGATTCCCGATCTTGCCTTCTGACTGATAGTATACTGACATATTCTTACGGGGAGAGAGGTGCTCAGCAGTGGAACCACTACTGGAGTCTGGTGTCATGCCAGGCCCAGAGAATTTGTTTCAGCCCAGACTCCAGGAACTAAACGCTGTAATTCTCATTATAACACCTCATCCGGGGAGGGCAACTCAGTAGGAGTGAGGGCATATTCTTCAGTAAGGGGACCGGTAATTAAGAGAGTCTGAGGTTGGGAGCCAAAGATTAATTTGGCTGCACCACTATGGAAGGAAATAGTGGCCTTTAATTTTCGCAGTGTCTCTCCCAAGCAGGGGATATGGGCAGTTAGGCATAATGAGGAAAGAATGGGTGACTGCCAGCTCTGAGGTCTACAGTCCGGGCTGTGGTCCGTGGGAGAGAATCTAACTTTCCCTTAGCCCCTGGATGAGTATTTGCTCAGTCCAGAATGGGCCTGGGTCTGTCTTCAGTGTGGAATAGGTGGCCCCGGTACCCACTAGAAAGGTAACTGGGGTGCCCCCGACTTTTAATTTCACCACGGCCCTGGCCCCATCAGTTTAATAGTTCTAAAGCAGGTTTCGGGTTAACTTTTCAACCGGGCACTCATTTTTCCAGTGTCCAGTTTCCTTACAGTACACGCACTGATCTCTCTGTAGCCTCGGTCTGCCTGTCCCCAACTTTCCTTGCCCTCCTGGAGGCCCACGTGATGGTCCAGGGGGTGCCTAGCACTGGCCTCAACTAATGAACTAAGGAGAAACTTTGCTACCTTTTTTGTCTTTGGGTTTCAGAATCCTCCCTGTTATTGTATGCCTTCTGGGCAATTTCCATCAATTCAGACAAAACTTCCCTTCAAATCCCTCTGACTTTTCTAATTTCCTGCAAATGTCAGAAGCCAATTGGGACATGAAAGCTATATTCATTGCTCTCCTATTTTCGGTGGCCTCAGGATCAGTGGGGGTGTAACGCCTGTAGGCCTCTGAGGCGTACTAAGAACGTGGACGGTGACTCGTCTAGTCCCTGGATGGTTTCACTTACTTTAGAAAGAGTAGCTGGTTTTCTGACAGCAGCATGGAGGCCACTTAGCAGAGTCTGGAGAAACCGCCCGAGAGCCTCCTAACCATGACCGTCATAGTCCCAACCCAGTCTGGTGGAGGGGAAAACAGGCTCGATGCGTCTAGTGTCATTCGCGGTTGGCTGTCTCATCCCAGAATGGTTTTGACAGCCTCCCTCTGCGCTCTCTTTCCTCTGACGTAAACAGAACCTGCAATAGCTGTTGACAATCATCCCAATTGGGATTATGAGTAAAGAAAATAGGTACTAGGAGAGAGTAATCCCTGAGGCTTTTCTGAAAATGGGGAATTTTGATGCTTCAAATTATACAGGTCTGTGGAGGAAAACGGGGCATACACCATAAAAGGCTGACCATCAGGCCCCGCACCTAGACCAGCCTGTCGCAGAGGCAGGAGGGGCACAGGAGGGGTTTGATCTGTTGAGCTGGTGCTGGTGGAACCTGCCGCAGCCTGATACGGGGTACCCTGCCGCGTATGGGGGGGGGCTGGCCACAGGAGGGACAGCCTGCGAACTTGTAAGCTTCGGGATCAGAGGGTAGAGGGAAGGAATGGAAGGGGGAGCTGAGGCATTAGGGGCCAGGTAGGGAGGGGGGGTCTAGAGTGGGGTCTTCAGGTTGTTCTTGCAAGACTGGAGGCTTGGGGTCCTGTTTTTGGACTTTCAGAGGAAGAATTGCATCCGGTCAGCTACTTGCAGCTGCTAGACGTGAAAGACAAGACTTTAGTTTCTTAGGGGTCTGAGTCAGATCTATCCAGGCATCAATGTAGGGCCTCTGGTAGGGGGCCGGTTGGCCATAGATAACATGCTGCACAGTGTAAGCAGTTCAGAGATCCGTAGTTCCTATGCTGGGCCATCTGACCTCAAAAGTGGGCCCCTCCAGCTCACGGAGAGTCTGGAGTTTCCCGGGGTTGACTTTTACGCCGTATCCCGCGGCAGACTTTTTGACTTCCTGAAAATTTTTAAGAAAACAGTCGAGGGGAGTGGACGCACAGGAGGCGGACTGACCCAGGACAAAGACAAACAGTGCAAAGCAGAGGCACAACAGTAAAAACGCAGAAGAGCACAGACACAAAACCAGTTATACAATAACCAGAATGACCCCGAGGGGTCCCTGAGGGCCCCAGGTGACGTCTCGCCCAGAGGCCTGGCTGAGAATCTGTAACTGCCTCTGGCAATTCAACAGCCTTCTCCAGATCCAGACTTACCTGAACAGAACAGAACAGGTGGTTCCTAAGGCCAAGCCAGCAGTCCCTCCAGAGTGTGGAGCCCGGCCAGGGCATCCTGGGGCTGAGGCACGTCTCTCAGAAGCCTTCCCCTAAGAGTCCTGGCAAGGTTGGCTCCGTCAGATCTCGCTGGGGCCTCCAACTGAAATACCACTTCATAAATCAGACAGCTAGATCCCCAGGAGGTATAAATTTAGAGAACCTTTATTTTTCAGCCGGGCACCAGGAGAGGATGCCCCGAACTCAGGGGAACTTGGGTTTTATAGGGGTCCATACAAAAGGGAGGCGTAGTTTTCACGCTCTTAGAAGGAGTTTTACTGGTTAAATTGTGCTTTCTAATGCTGAGCAAGCAAGCAAGAGAAGCAAAACATTGGCAGTTAGCCAAGCTATAGGGGGTCAGGGTGTTTTACCCCAGGGGAGGGGGGGGGCTGGTGTGAGGCTGAACCATGTCCAGCTCTCAGGCTGTTGGAATAGGTCAGTTCACCCTGCTTTCTCTGCTTCAGTAGGGACGGAGGGTCACTATGCTACTATGATGGCTCAGGCTATGGCAGGAGTGAAAATTAGTAAAAGGTTCTCTGGGAAATGCTTTAATTGTGGGAAAATTGGTCATATGAAAAGATTGTTGGAAAAGGTCTGAGGGAAAAACAATGCCACCCAGACAGAATATTTCTGCTCGGAAACCATTTGAGCACTGCCCCTGCTGCAGTAAAGGAAATCATTGGTCTAGCCAGTGTCGGTCTAATTATCATAAGTATGGCACTCCCTTGTCAGGATACTTCCAGTTGGGCTCACTGGAATGGTTTTCCCTATTTAGCAGAGAAATCCCAGCACTCCCCTGTACTCTGCAGGGCCCTTGACTTTTCCCCACCATGACAGGAAACGCAGCCATAGGTATCCCTATGGCAGAACCTGGCATCTTGCTTCCAGGGGATACCCCTGTTGGTGTAAACACGGGAATAAGGGGACCTTTACCAGTTGGTATGGTTGGACTTCTTGGGAGGAGCAGTCTCACCTCCCAGGGAGTTAGAGTGCATATGGGAGTAATTGACGGTGACTGTCAAGGAGAGATTCAAGTTATGTCCACCTCAGTTCCATGGAAGACTGATATTGGAGATCGCATAGCTCAATTGTTGCTCCCTTATTCTCCTGTAGGAGCTAGTGAGAAAGTCCATAGGAAAAATGGTTTTGGAAGTACAGGAATAGCAGGAGTATTTTTAACTGAATCTTGTCCTGTTTGTGAAGTAACCATTCAGAACAAACTATTTGACATTTCTATCATTAGTTCCAACCATTGGCCCTCTGCATGGCCATTACAAGATGCATCTATTTCTGTTGTGGGACTTGACACTCTCAGAGGTCTAAAACAGAGTGTCCAAATTTTTCATTGTCTGGGACCTGATGGGCAACACGCCACCCTGCAGCCGATGTTGCAGACTTACCTATTAATCTCTGGGGACGTGATCTATTAGAGCAATGATAGGCTGAAATGTTTTCCCCAGATTAGCCAATATAATAAACAAAGTCCACAATTAATAAGGAAACAAGGGCATGTTCCAGGGTTAGGACTGGATAAGTACTACCAGGGAATTATTAAACCGGTAGATCCCACAGCTCTGAAATAGGTTGTGAGATACCTTGGTTATGTTTACCCAAACCTTTTCCGGGGATGAAATCCATGTTAAGCATCTGGGCAGTGACAGCACTACTGGGACTGCACATGAAGACTTTCATTTGTGCAAGGATGTCCCGACCCCACAGATTGACTGGGAGGTTAGGAAGAACGAATGGGATTACCGTGCCTTTGTTTCCCTCGTCATCTGCCCAACTAAGTGTTTGTGAGCTTTGGAGAGGGTTGGAGCTCTCCCCTATTCCTTGTAAATGGGTGGCGGCGGCCGTAAGAGGCCAAGATTTAGGCCAGTGATATGAGGAGATGACTGTGGTGTCAGCTCTGGTGTCTAAAATGCCCTCAAAAGGTTTGCCATTTAATTTTAATTTTAGGGTGGGCCGATTATGAGTTATGGCTTGGGCCCAGAAGACATCAGAAGAACCAGGGTTTTCGGTGGCACAGTGCAGCCTTTTAAGGTTTGAGTTAATTTGATGTAAAGGGAGGATAACAAGCTGTGCCATTCGTGCCAACAAGCTGTGCCCATGCCAACGGGAATGGGAACTATATTGTGTGAAGTGGCTGCAATTATTTTCACTTCACCGTTAAAATCATTGTTTAGTACTCCTGGGAGGATTTGAACCCCTCTTAAGGATGTGCTGGCTCTTCCCAGGATAAGGCCGAAAGTGTTTGGGGGTAATGGTCCATATACTCCCATTGGGATGGGGAGAGGACTAAATTCTGGGGTTAATACTGATTCGGAGGCGGCACAGAGGTCCAGTCCTGCGCTTCCTGCTGTTGCCCTCCATAAGTCGGAGAAGTAACAGGGTGACGGACGGGTGGGAGTGCAGATGTTGTGAAAGGGGTTGGCTGAACAAACCATACTGCCCCGGGGTTTGTTTTGGGAGGGGCCTGGGGCTGGCCCCGATGGGAGTTTCCCGGCAGCGGTTGTCTAATGGGCTGCCCGTTAATATCATAAGGAGAACAGCATTCGGATGCCCAATGGAGCCCCTTCTTGCACCTCGGACATGCTGAGGTGGGACGTGGCTGGCCTGTTGACGGAAAAGCCGGTGCGGGGGAGAGTTGGTTAGTCTTGGGGCTCTTAAAAGGGCAGAATTTTGCATAATGTCCTGTTTGATTACAGTTAAAGCAAACAGGTGGATTGACTAGGGATTTCTTTAGGTCTTGAAAAGCAGCACCAATGGCCATGCCAATAGTTTTAGCAGAGGTAACATTTGCACATAGGCACACCCAATTAGAAAGATCAGTGTTGTGAAACGGACGGATGGCCTGTTGGCAAGGCTCAATTGCATTTTCAAAAGCAAGTTGCTTAATAAAATCGCATCCAGTTTCCGTGTCACCAAACAAGTGTTCGGCTGTGGCTTGCAACTGACTAAGGAAGTCAGCAAATGGTTCTTCTGGCCCCTGAGTTAATTTTGCCAGAGAAGAAGTTGGGTGGTTTTTTTGTGGCAATTTTTTCCAAGCCTTAAGGGCCGCCTTCTGAATTTGAGAAATGAGCCCAGCGCTAAACTGGGCCTGAGCTGCATTGTACTGGGCGGAACCTTGGCTCATGAATTTTCTCACTGTCCAACCTTTTGTTTCTTCCCTTTTCTCATTGCGTATAGCACGCCCTCTGGCTGCTTCCTCATAGTGTGAGCGCCAAGGAATGAAATCTCCCCCGGAAAGCACGGCTTTAGCCAGCTGGAACCAATCGTTAGGCGTTAGCTCTTTATCGCCTAATGCCTCTATTAAGGCAAGGGTGAATGGAGCGGTGGGCCCATATGAATGAACCGCCTTTTTAAATTTTTCAATGGTTTTGAAATTTAAGGGACGATATACGTCGGGGGAGGGACTGCGCCACCGTGCATGAGCACTCGTCCTGAGTGGGGTGGGTTCTGGTCTGGTGGACCGGGGTTCAGCTTCCCCGGGCTCTGGCCTGCTGGATTGACCGGGCTCTGACTTGCGGGGTCGAGGTTCATCTTCCCCGGACTCATCAGTACTATTGTCAGAGAGGGCTAACGGGTCTCTGTCGGAAGCGGGAGGGCGGCGTCCAGCAGAAGTGGACCGCCCACTTCGGAGGATAGGGAAGACTTGGTGTGATTGGGGAGAGGATGTGGAACCTAATGAGCGTGTGTGTGAGGGTTTCTAGTTTTTGTGTTAAAGTGAGAATGGGTGTGAAATCAGGGAATGGAGGAGGAGCGACAGCGATGGGTGCAAGGAAAGGGGGTGAGAGATCTAGAGGCGCGTATGGTGGGGGTTTGAATATAGGGATTTCCCGGGGGGTGAGATCAGGTTGGGAGACAGTTTGGGGGAATGGGTGTGGATTTGGAGGGGCGGAGGTGGTAGCATCCGGTTGGGCGGGGGGTGGTCTCTCCGAAGGCGGGGGGGGGGGGGCAGTGTCCTCATTAAGGGAAATTAGGCTGACTTGATCGTCCGGCAGGGGGTTAGCGACTGCGGCAACCGAGGGTGCTCAGGAGGGTGCCCTGGAAGGGGCTTGTGATCTTAGGATATTTTCTCCTTCTGTAATAATCTTGCTAATGTCGGGAAAACGGGGAGAAATGCAAATTATATCAAAGATTAGTTGACAGTAACTGAAGGCAGTGACTGGAATTTTAGAAGGGCCAAACGTTTTATAATAAGTCATTCAGACAGTCACTAACCCTTTTCCAACATCTTTCATCTATGGTCCCTTCTTCAGGAAACCAAGAGCAAGTTTGTATGATGAACTTAAAGAATTCACTGAGACCCTTTTTCTTAACTACAACTCCGCACGTCTTGAGTGCTTTCTTTATCTGGCTTAGATACAATTCATGTTTGGATTGTGCCTGTCCCATGGTGAATAGAGAAGTGAAATTTAGTGAAAACTCTTACCTTAAATTGCTCTTCCCAGGACTCCCTCCTGGATGGGATCCTTCCCGGATTCCCGGACTTCTGCACCGCTAGTTTTGCCTTTGCTTCGGCCGAGGTGAAGAGAGTTCTCTATCTTGGTGAGGGCGGCTCCACCAAGGAAAGGAGGTTTTCTCTCCTAACGCAGACCACTAGCCCCACGTTGGGCGCCAGCTGATAAAGTAGATGAGCCCCGACCTGCAGGGCTGCGAACGGGGGCTTGTGGTTGCGTGGAGGAAAATGGTGAGCCAGGAGACGCTAAGAACGACAGCGAGACAGGGTGATGATCAAGCTGCCAAATTTTACTGAGGGAACAAAACATATATACTCTTGGGAAGGGGAGGGGAAGTGGGAGGGATGGTGGTTAGGGATTGGCTATTGCTGTTGCTGGGGAAAGTGGCAGGGTTTAGGGATTGGTGGCTGCTGTTGCTGGGGTGGAGGGCAGACTTCAGTTTTGCGCCTTGTGCCTGCGCATTACTGTGTTAGCCTGGGCAGTGGCGGGAACAGAGAACAAAGGAGCAGGGAGGGAGAAGAACCAGGAAATGGGCTCCGCTCTGGCGGCCATGCCATTGGTATTGCTGATCTCAGCGTATGCCCACACCAATTGTCCCCAACAGGCGGTGACTGTCAAGGAGAGATTCAAGTTATGTCCACCTCAGTTCCATGGAAGACTGATATTGGAGATCGCATAGCTCAATTGTTGCTCCCTTATTCTCCTGTAGGAGCTAGTGAGAAAGCCCATAGGAAAAATGGTTTTGGAAGTACAGGAATAGCAGGAGTATTTTTAATTGAATCTTGTCCTGTTTGTGAAGTAACCATTCAGAACAAACTGTTTGACATTTCTAGCATTAGTTCTAACCGTTGGCCCTCTGCTTGGCCATTACAAGATGCATCTATTTCTATTGTGGGACTTGGCACTCCCAGGGGTCTAAAACAGAGTGTCCAAATTTTTCATTGTCTGGGACCTGATGGGCAACACGCCACCCTGCAGCCGATGTTGCAGACTTACCTATTAATCTCTGGGGACGTGACCTATTAGAACAATGGTAGGCTGAAATCTATTTTCCCCAGATTAGCCAATATAATAAACAAAGTCCACAATTAATAAGGAAACAAGGGCATGTTCCAGGGTTAGGACTGGATAAGTACTACCAGGGAATTGTTAAACTGGTAGATCCCACAGCTCTTGGTAATCGTGAAGGATTAGGATATTCGCCTTTTCCATAGTGGAAAAGTCTAGCCTCCTTCGACTCCCCAAACCCATTCCTCTTAAATGGACTACAACCTCTCCGGTTTGGCTTGAACAGTGGTCATTAACCCTAGAAAAATTGGAGGCACTTCGTAAATTAGTTATGGAACAGTTAGATAAAGGGCATATTGAAGAATCTTTTAGTCCTTGGCACTCTCCGGTGTTTCCTATTAAGGAAAACCAGGCAAGTGGAGACTTTTAACAGACCTCTGAGCAGTTAACACAGTCATTCAACCTATGGGTGCGCTGCAGCCAGGCTTGCCCACACCAGCTATGATCCCTTACAGCTGGCCACTTGTTATTATTGATTTAAAAAATGTTTCTTTATAATACCTTTGGCTCCCCAGGACTGCGAGAAATTTGCATTCTCAGTGCCTTCTTTCAATAACAAAGAACCTGTGAAAAGGTTTCAGTGGAAATACTTCCCTCAAGGAATGCTTAATAGCCCCACCATATGTCAAAATTTTGTGGCTTAAACATTACATCCAGTAAGATTGGCTTTTCCTTCTTGTTATATTGTACATTACATGGATGATATACTGTGTGCTGCTCCCTCTTCCCAGACTCTAGTTTTAACACATCAGGCCTTAGAGAAGAGCTTAACTGTAGCAGGATTAAAACTTGCCCCTGAGAAAATTCAAAAGGTTACCCCTGTTTCTTATTTTGGGACTATTGTTGATAAAAGTACAATTAATTCTCAGAAGGTTCAGATTCATAGAGATTCTACTAAAACTTTGCAGAAATTATTAGGAGATATAAATTGTTCTGAGGCTCAAAGTAGACATATCCACATATGGACTGTTAAACAGCCCCCGGGTTCTAACAAGAGAGGCAGAACAAGAACTAAAACTCACAGAGAAAAAAATTCAGAATGCCCAAGTTGAGCGCATTAATCCAGAACAGCCACTGCAAGTGATTATCTTGCCTTCCTTACACTCCTCCATTGGAATCCTTATGCAACAAGATCATGTTGTAGAATGGATATTTTTACCTAACAGTATTGTTAAAACTTTATCTTCGTATGTGGTTTTTATGGCCCAAATTACACTCAAAGGCCATGAGCACACTCGGGCCCTTCATGGACAGGACCCTTCTCATATCATTCTTCCACTTTTATACAAGGAAGTTGAGGCTTGCCTCCAGAACCACTTACAATGGCAAATAGCCTTTGCTGATTATATTGGACAGATAATCTTATTACCCTAACAATTCTGTATTACCATTCGTTAAAAGTACTCAATGGATTTTACCTAGCATTACTAAGTTTCAACCACTACTTGATGCCCCTACAGTCTTTACTGATGGGTCTAGAAAGGCACTGTTGGGTATACCGGATACAAAACTAAGAAAATTCCTACTCCTGCATTTTCAGCTCAGCAAGCTGAATTAATAGCAGTACTTACTGCTTTGCAAGACATACCAGAGTCCATAAACATTCTTTCAGACTCTGCGTATGTCGTCCAGGTTACTCAATTGATTGAAACAGCTCTTATCAAAACTAACAAATCAGTTTCTTTATAAGCTTTTTCACAAACTTCAACAAATAATTAGAAAAAGTCCATTTTACACCACTCGTGTTCAATCTCATTCAAATTTACCTGGACCATTAGTACAAGGCAATAATGCCGATGATAAATTAGTCACTCCGGTTTTACAGGAAGCTATTCAGTTTCACAACCTAACCCATATAAATGTAGCCGGCCTCAAGGCTCGTTTTCCTTTAACATGGACATAAGCTAGGGACATTGTTCAAACTCGACCATCTTGTCAAATCCTTAATAATCCAAAACCTTTGGACCTGGAGTAAATCCCTGTGGTTTAACTGTTAATTCTCCATGGCAAATGGATGTGACTCCTATCTCCTCCTCTGGAAGATTATGTTATGTCCATGTCTCTGTAGATACTTGTTCAGGATTCATTTGGGCTATGGCTCAGATGGGAGAAACTATTTGACACTTAAGACTGTTGTAGAGAAATCAGGTGTGCGCAGTATGGAAGGCCAGGACATGAGAGTACCGAGAAGGAAGTTGGTTTATTTCTACCGGCCGGGCTCGGCGGACTCTTGTCCTAATAAAAACCGAGCCCCAATTAGAATTTTGGGTTCCCTTTTATACAGGAAAGATATAAGGGTAGGGAGTTAAATGGTGCTTTTGTGAAAGAAAATGACTTTCCTTGTTAAGTGTTTGTCTGAGTGCCAGATAAGTTTTGAATTATAGTACCCCTATATTTTAGGTGAGCTTGAATTAGCATATCGCCCACATCTCAGGTGAGCTTGAATTAGCATATTCGGATGCAACCTTGACTACACATTTGTCTTACATCCTTTTTGAACATTCAGAGACTATAGGGCCTATATTACTTATTTGGCCATCTTGGGGACTAGGTACTCTTGGAAACAATTTTGAATGTATGCAAAGGCTATATCGAGACAACATTTGTTAGCTTGCTTTGCTGTAATGGGACTTCCCCAGTCTTTGAAAACAGATATGCTCCTGCTAATACCAGTATCTCCCTTAAAGGGTTTCTAGATCCTTGGCGTATTTGTCATACTACAGGACGTCCTTATAACCCCCAGGGGCAGGCTGTTGTGGAGTGAGCAAATCAAACCCTTAAACACATGTTACAAAAACAAAAATAGGGAAGATAGGGAGACACTGTAGGTGCAGTTACACAAGGCATTATTCACTCTTAATTTTCTTAACTGTGGAACAACCCTGGAAGGGACAGCAGCTGAAAGGCATTTCCAAACTAATTCTAAAACTCAAACCCAAACTCTGAAAAACTTTTAATTTAGTGGTATGATCCACTGACCAATAAATGGCCAAGAGGGAAGTTGTTAACTTGGGAAAGAGGATTTGCTTTCATTTATCCAGGAGATGGAGAACATCCTGTGTGGGTACCAGCTTGTCAGACAAAACTATGCCATGAACATCAAGAGACAACGAAAGTTCCTATGGAACCCAGAACCTGCGGTCATGCAGATGGAGAAACTGACACTGAAGACTGCACAGCTGGGTCCCATTCTGAAGGTTGGAGTAGCTTCACCTCCCACCTGGGGGTTAGTTAAAAATCTAAAGTCAAGAAGCCAAACAGTAGCTGACCAAGAGGTCAGTTGCCTCTTAGATCAGGACTGAGTCCTCGCCTGATATGTACGCTTTGCTAGTTTTCTTACAAAAAGTATTTTAACACACAAAAAGGTTTATAGGCTAGAATGGCTTTACCTTAAGTATTAAACAAAAGAAAGGAAGAAAGGACTGCTTTTGTGTTTATCTGGTTTTTCAATGTCAGTGTGTGTGTGGTAATTGTTTCAGTATGTGCTATAATGGTTTTTGTGATCGTTCATTGTCAGTGTATATTTTGATACCTCCGGATGGTGATATAATTTGGTCAATAAAATTTTTTGAAAGAGCTCTATTAAAAAAAATACTACTACTGCTAATAAGCGCTTATACTACTACCTGTTTAAAATGTTAATGAGATCTTTATAGTTGTAAGTCTTGAATAATAAAATGCATATAGCAAGTAGTAAAAGTATTGTGGTAGCATTCAGTGAGATAATGTATTTCATAAAAGTAAAATAATCCTGAATGAATACAAAATGTGCAAAAACTGTGTGAAAAGGGCAACAATGGACTTTTGCAGTTTTTCAAGGCTTCTGCCCTGACCTGATGGCAATGAATCTGCCTGCATAGAAGAAACTTGTGGCAGTGACCCTACGAAAAACAAAACAAAGAAAAAAAACCCATCAGACACAATGGTATTTTAGGGGCCTGGAAATAGGCAGATAATTGGGACAGGCTGTAAGGTCCCTGCTGTTTTATCAAATTCTTAAATGTTTGGTTGGGTAAGACAAAACTATACTTTCTGCTGTAATTGATGTAGTATAATGTTGTCTCATGTTAATAGAATTTATAATATTGTTGGAATATCAATAAAAAGATAAAAATCTTTTATCCCTCACTGACATGTATTAATTAGGAGAGGTCCTTCATGGGAGTAGGAGGACCTCCAGCAGGCTGAGAAAAAAAAAAAGGCAGGGGGGAGCGGGGGCCAGGGAGAAGGTGAATATTGACTTAGGCTGTGAATTGGATTTGGCCAGCACCAATATTAGCCTTGGGTGTGGTTTGTGGCAAAGGCAACATTCTAATTGAGTACCCCTCGGGCTATAGTCATAATTGTGGGGAAAGGCAGTGAGTCCATTATAAAAAAACAAGTATGTGCAGCATAGGAAGCCCTGCTAAGAGTGAAAAGCTTAACCCAATAGTGTGTGGTTACTCTGAAGACTACCATCCCTATCCAGGGGAGGATTCTCTGTGGAAGAACATCCTGGACACCTGCCAGCAGTGACAGGTAACTGTCATGTCATGTCCCTGCCTACTCCTCTAACATCCTTCCCAGGACTGTTGAGGCAGATGCCTCATGAAGATCCAGAGCCATACACTTGAGTCCTGAGAAGAAGCAGAGTGGCTCCACCGGAAAGGCGAATGTCGTGAGTACCAGACATTGCGGTGACTAACCCAGCGTTTCCAGCTGCCTGTTGTTCACCGGCAGTTTGTGGACATCAGCCACGGGTGTCCTTCCTGCTCACTTCAGTGACTGTGGCATCGGTCCTCTCCTGCTCTTGGGAAGGGCAGGATGTGCTTTCACTGCTACAGACACTACATCAGGACTCATAACAAGCCAGCTTTTGTTTTCTGCCTGGAAAATGAGTCCTCACAATGATGGCCTAAGCTAATTCAACACTGAGTTGTGGCCTCAGGTCCAGTGAAGATGCTAAGAGCAGGACCAATGAAGGCATTGAAGTTATGTGATAAACTTCCAGCTGCCCCACAGTCCAAAACGGGGAATAACAAAAATTTGTCATTGCCTGTGCCTCAAACTACAAATTGGGAGAAAAGGTCATTTTTGATCAAGTACTGGCCTGTACAGCCTTGCTGGTAAGAAATCTTAAACCCATGAAAGATAAATCATCTTGTTAGTTGGAAGTTTGTATAAATCTGCTGTAGTTATTATGTATAAAATGCTGTTTTCTGATTTGACATTGTTACTTAAGCGGTAAGCACACAGTGAGCCTTTCAGGGTATGAGGCAGTAAGAAACCACCTAATCTGCCTTCATTGCTTTATATAAACAAAAAAGGGGATATGTTCTGGAAAACTGGCTTACCTCTTAGTTGTTTCTTGTTATTGTACAAGATGTTTTGAGTTGCCTCCTGTTATTGTAAATTACCTTATTGTAGATGTTGCAAGTTGCTTCTTATGTTGCAAGTTGCTTCTTGTAGCCCACAGGTGCTCATTTGCTTTCAAATACATACCATGGGGAAATTAGGGTTGAGGCTGTCCATTTCAAAAGCTGTGAAGTCCCCTGGTCCCATCTTTTGTTTCCTCTCTTTTGTCTTTATTTCTGTCCTTTTATTTCTTCAGTTCTGCCTTCCCTTCGTGCAGACCTATTGCTGAGCTGGTCTCAGCACTCATAGAGCGTTGGTTATATATTAATATACAATAGAAAATTCCAATACCTTGCAAAGTGCATGTATTAAATTTTGAGAATATATTTTTGGACCCTAATGGAATAGATTTAAAAAAATAACAAAGCAAATAACAAAATCAATTCTAAATAATTTAAATGGCCATCCCCAGAGTTTTTCAGGGTCATATTATAAACTCTTCTTACTAATTCTGTTCAAACATTTCAAAAATTCTTTCAGAGGGATTCTTCATATGGAGCCGTTTCCTGTAGTCGCCATACCATCATCATCCAGGACTTATGATTAATAACCTATCGGGATTCTTTCTGGCTAGTTATGTATTCAAATGACTCTAGTTCTTGCAGCACAAGAAAATGGGTTAAATTACTGAACCTAGCAGACCTTCACCAAAGGCATGTGCCATTGTCACAGTTAACTGCTACATGTGTTTCCTTATTTATTCTTATCAATGTCCCTATTTTCAAAACGTTTTTTCCCTTTTTAACATTTAAAAATAAAATGAAGATGCTCCTAGGTAATTTTTAAACTAAGAGGAAATAAAAATATAAATTATATAATATGTAGAATTGTCAGTAATATGAATATTATATATTACAATTTGAGAGTTTCCAAAGTTGTGCTCAGGGGAATAAATGTCTCTATATACTTTAGTGCTAAAAGCAAAACACAAAAATTAAAAAGTAAAAATTGCATTCAAGAGGTTGCAAAAGGAATATCTGAAATTAAGCAGTGATTCACAAACTGCAACCCATGAGCCAGTTTTGGCTTTCTTCTGTTTTTGTAAATAAAGTTTTATTGGAATACAGCTGTGCTCATTCATTTAAAGTTGTCTATGGCTGCTTCTATGCTTCAAGGGCAGGTTTAAGTAGCTCCAACAGAGGCCCATATGACCTGCAATGACAAGGCCTTTGAGAATGTTTGCTGACCCTTAATCTAAGGTAAGCTAAGAATTATTGATGATAAAATGATAAGCATTATTTGGAAAACATTATCAAGAGACATCAATTATAAATTTTTTTAGCCACTAGAGAACTGTGGGACATTGTGAATCTTATTACTTTGTTAACATTGTCTCAGCCTCTAAAGCATTGAGTAAAGAGTATTGACAAAATTGTGAATATTAGAAAATCTAATTTAGCAGTGTATGTATTGATAACTTGGAACTAAGATTTATTCCAAGAATGTAAATTATCATGAATAAATATGTTAATATGCCTCATCACATCAACTAGATCAAACCAGAGAAAGCATCTTTCATCTCAGTTGATATAGAAAATATTGGTCTTTTTATGATAAAATAATCTAAAAATAAGAAATTACAATCTTGGTATAATATCAAGAGCAACATTATTCTCAAAGCAGAAAAACGTAAGAAACATTCCCATTAACCCACACTTCATTAGTGTTTTTTTGTTTTTAAGATTTATTTTTATTTTTCTTCCCTTCCGCTCTATTAGTGTTTAAGATTATAAAAACTTTGAAACGTTCTGGACAGTGGAATAGGAAATGAAAACTAAAAATGAGAATTTTATGTATATGTATGTATAAAGATTATGTAATTGTATTTCTGAAAACAAAGCAGAAAATTCAGAAAATTAACATTGATATATCCCTATCATCTAATCCTTGGACCCCAACCACATTTGCCCAATTGACAAAAGGTTCTGATTCAGAGTTATGTATTTTACTTGTCAGGTGTCTATTATTTTTCTATCTGGAATAGTTCTTTATTGTTCCTTATGTATGTCATACCTTGGCAGTGTTGAAAGTTATAAGCCAGTTATTTTATAAAGTATCTGTTGGTATGGTATGTCTGATTTTTTTAATATTAAAGTTTTGCTTCTTTGTCAGGAATATTACAGAAGTAGTCTGTGTAATTTATTTCATCAGATGGCACATATGTTTTTGTTGTCTCATTACTGATAATAATTGCCCTTGATCAGTAGATTAAAATGGAATCTACTGGACTGTTCATTGTAAAGTTACTATTTTTCCTTTTATAACATTATATGAGGAGGATAGTTTCAGACTAGTAAATGTCCTGTTCCTCATCTCTCTCTTCCCTCCCTCCATTCCTTCCTGTCTCCCTCCCTTTTTATCATCTATTAGATAAGGAATGACATAAAGGGAATTGCAGTCAGACCATGAATTTTAAATCATTATAACTAGGCTCAAATACATCCTTATTAAAATCAGAATAGGAACCATTACAATCAACACATTTTTGCCAATGAGAAATGTTTGTATATTCCTGTAGCATAAAAATCGGTGCTTCAGGATTTGGCAAACTATTGGAAATCATTTTCTGTTTCCTTCAGTTATGGAAGCATTTTCCTTGCAAAAGTTGTCAAGATACTTGAGGAAGTCATAGTGTGTTGGTGAGAGGTCAGGTGAATATGACAGATAAGGCAAAACTTCGTAGCCCAGTTTGGTCAACTTTTGAAGCCTTGGTTGTGCAATGTGCAGTTGGGTGTTGTCGTGGAGAAGAATTGGACCCTTTCTGTTGACCAGTGCTGGCCGCAGGCCTTGCAATTTTGGTGCATCTCATCGATTTGCTTAACATACTTGTCAGATGTAACGGTTTCACTGGGATTTAGAAAGCTCTAGTGGATCAGACTGACAGCAGACCACCAGTGACCAAACCCTTTTTTTGGTACAAGTTAGTCTTTGGGAAGTGCTTTGGAGCTTTTCAGTCCAACCACTGAGCTGGTCGTCACCAGTTGTATAAAATCCACTTTTTGTCACATGCCACAATCCAATTGAGAAATGGTTTGTCGTGTAGTATAAGAAAAGACGACACTCCAAATTGGCAATTTTTTTTATTTTGTTAGCTCATGAGGCACCCACTTATGTTTTTTCACCTTTCCAATTTGCTTCAAATGCTGAACGTTGAGTTCTTTGACAGCTCCTCATTTAGTTGTAAGAGGATCACCTTCGATGATTGCTCTCAATTGATGGTTGTCAACTTCTGATGGCCGGCAACTATGCTCCTCGTCTTCAAGCCTCTCATCTCCTTCCAAAACTGCACTGTACCTTCATCAGCAGTTCCTGGTTGAATGTGCTGTTGATGTTACAGGTTGTTTGCAACCTGTTGTTCTAATTTGCTTTTTTTTTTTTTTAATTTATTTTATTCTTCCCCCTCCCCCTGCCCAGTTGTCTGTTCTCTATGTCTGTTTGCTGCCTGTTCTTCTTTGTCTGCTTCTGTTGTCAGCAGCACGGGAATCTGTGTTTCTTCTTGTTGCGTCATCTTGTTGCATCTTCTCTCCATGTGTGTGGCACCATTCCTGGGCAGGCTGCACTTTCTTTCACAGTGGGCGGCTCTCCTTACGGGGCACACTCCTTGTATGTGGGGCTCCCTTATGCAGGGATACTGCTATGTGGCACGGCACTCCTTGCGCACATCAGCACTGGGGCCAGTTCCACAAGGGTCAAGGAGGCCCGGGGTTTCAACCGCGGACCTCCCATGTGGTAGATGGATGCCCTAACCACTGGGCCAAGTCTGCTTCCCCTAACTTGCTTTTTGTCTTAACATCATTCCATAGTCCAAAATAAACATAGAATAAACAGCAAGAAATAAGTCATTAGCAAAAAAACAAAGTGAGAAATGCACATTAAAATGATATACAACATAACCACATTTATTTAAGAATATATTCCAATATCAAATGGCAAATTTCAACAATGTAAAACCACAATTACTTTTACACCCACTTAATATTTATCAGTGTGATTCATGATTTTCTATTTATATTTTATTTAATGATTATAATTTGTGTCCATATTTATTTTGATGCTCAAATTGACCCAGATTTGGCCCTTGGGAGCCCCTTGACCTTTTCATATTTCCCCATTATTCTTTGTGTGCTTCTATACTGCCTGGTATTACAATACCATCTTATATTTTCCTTGTCAGCGACCTAGAATCAGCCTTTTCTGTAGGTGTCCTGGCCGCTTTTTGGGAAATTAAAGATCTGGTTGCTAGGTTCAGTAATTGCTATTGGAATTTTGCTGCTCCCAGACTCACTCTCTTAATGGAAAGATCTAGAGTAATTTTTTATGTATTCACACACGTTATCTACATGTAAGTGTCTAGTTATATATATTTAAAATCATGAACTCGTACACTCCCATCCAACACCCAGGCTTTATCCTAGTTTCTTCCTCTATATATTTTAAACTCCCTTTTCCAATAATGAGAAAGAGGCATGCATTATCCTTAATTTACTGACATGATTCATCACCCTAATGTTACCAGTCTCCCATTGCTGCTGTCATCTCCTCCTTACTCCACAGCAGGCAGCAATCTTTCCTGTCCCCTACATGTCTTTAGTATTGATCTGTCCAGGAAAGGAATCGAAGAGGAAGAGGAAATGCATAGCACACTGCTTGAGAAAGAAGAGATAATTAAGTAAATCGAAATTAAGTGAAATAGAAAGCAAATAAAGCATACAGACCCATTTCTCATGTTATGCAAAGAAACACATCTCAGTGGTTTATGATCTAAATGTGAAAAGTCAATATAAAAATTTTCTTAAATGAATGTTTTTTTTGGAGTAGAGAGAGATACTTCTAGAAGTAAAATCAGAGCATACTTTTAAACTATGACAAGAAAAAATAGTAAAGTGTATATTGCAAATAATGTATTTCAACATATATTGCGTAAAATTTTCATTATTATATGTCGCACTTTTACAAATCAATAAAAATACTCCAATAGTTAAACAGGCATAGATTGTATTTGGAAATTCACATATGTTAAAAAATACAAATTACCAGGAATAATGAAAGTTGCTCAGCCTCTCCAGCAATAAAATAAAATAGTAATAAACCTTTTATATTTTCAAAATAATATGCTGAAATGAGATAATACCTAACATTAGAAAGGTTGGCAAATGTTGATAATCTAATGTACTGTTTGACAGGACAGAAATTGGGGAAACATTTCTGAAGGACAATTAGTATCAAGTGTATTAAGAATATACATGGTTTTTGCCCTGGTAACTTTACCTCTAGGAATTAGCCTTAGCAAAAAATCAGAAGTTAACCAATAATTATGATGGTGCTTTTGTTATTTAACATATATAAATTAGTATGAGATATATAAAAATTATATTTAATATACATATTTAAAACTTTCTTACAATAAATTGGTTATTATGTACATAGTTGGGCAAGAGGAGGCAAGATGGTCGCTGAGTGAACTTGCCTTTGTGGTCGGTCCCAGGAAGAGACGGCTGGGCGCGGCTGCAGGCTCTCCAAGGCGGGCTTTTTCGGGATTTTTGCAGGGCAGAAGTGCCTGGTCATCGATTGGGTGGAAAGGTAACGGAGAGGATTGGTCTAGTAGATATAATTTGGGTTCTGTTGCCTGTAGGTGAGACCCGCGCACGGGCTCCTCCCTATTGGGGGTGGGGGGAACCACGGTCCAGCCTGGCGGCACCGCTTTTAGATGACTCTGAGCTGTTAAGGAGTTCGCGAGTTCTGGGCGAGCTGTTGGCGGGTTGATGCGATGGGTCGCCTTTGCGGATCGATTTGGGAAGGTAGACGGTGTTTTGTTGTGAAGCGGGAGAAACTTGTGATTGCGAACATAAACAATAGAGCTTCTGCCTGAAGCCCCGCCCCCAAAAGCCCAGCAGCCGGTCTCCAACCCAAAGAGGCTGTAGGCAATAAAGAGACATAATCGGAAAGTTGTTTTAGGCTATGGCAAGGGAGGGGGACACGTCTGGAAGCCGATTAGGGAATATTTTGCGAAGCTTGGGAATTCCGGTTTTGGAATCTGTTTTCGGCGTCACAGGCTGGGCTTCGGATCTGTACTAGTAAAGTGGCTGCGGTGTAGAGGCGCCCTCTAGTGGCAGTGGTTTGGAATCACAGGACGGGAGCTGTCCAAAAGCTGAAGTGAGATATACTCATACTAATGAGCCCAGCTAAGTAAATGAATTGCAGGGTTCAGTCATAATATAGAGTTTGCGGATCTGACTTCCCCCATAAGGCTGGCACCCAGCTGTGGGGATCCCTGAGGGCTGTGTTACACTGCGGGGCTCCCAGGCTTCCTGCTGACCAGATTGGAGGTTGCCAGATCTGAATTCCCTAAACTCTGGTGGCCCACACCACAGAGACTCACACCTCTTGAGTCCTCAATATCTCAGACTTTCCATCCCTGAATCCATCACTCACTGAGGTCCATCTGAGGTCCTTAAATGCCCTAGCCTTCAACGTTGGCGGTTTTGTTTATCGTTTCATTTTGTTTTGTTTTTATTTTCATTTTGACTTATTCTTTACTTTTTTCAATTTCCTGATTGCTAACATCGCATTATCCCCTAGTCTTCTCTCACAGCGTATCCCCCAAAGTCTTTTTTTTTACTCAGTTATTTAAGGTTTTTTTTTTTGTGGTAGGTGCTGTGTAGTGGGTGTTTTAATTCTGGTTCGTGTATATCTGTTTTTTTTTCTTTCCCCTACCTGTTCCCCACCCTTTTCCCACCCCCTTTTACTTTCTTCCTCTCGTCCCTTCCCCCCCTTTTTTTTTCTGTTGTCTCTCTCCCTCTTGTTCCTCATATTCTACTTAGTTGATTTTAATTCAATTATACAGTAGGTGCGGCAGGAAACACCTCACATTCGCTGGGTTTCCTCATCCTCCACTGCCTCATTTCTGTGTGAACTGATTTAGGCTACCTACACTATCCTCTTTCCCCTACATCTTAATATCCGCCACCATCTACTGTCTCTCCTATATTCCACCTCCCACCTCCCTTTCTTCGATCCACAAAGGGTCTAAGTCTTAATTTCTAATACCTTTGTTTTGTTTTCTGTCTGGTATCCACTCTTGAAACTATTACCTTTCTTTTCTCTTTCCCTCTCTCACGAAATCAATAGCTTTTTAGCTCATACCATATTCCTCCCATATTCAATCATCTACCTCACAATAGGTACTCTACCTACTGCTATAACTCTACACAATTTATATGAATCTAACCTCCATCCTCCCAGATCTCATATTCTTGCTTTGGTAACATATATCACCAATACTACTTTACACTTTTCCCTTGCTTTCACAAGTACCTTTCCCCAACACTAATACTTTCCTTTAAAGTGAAATTAACCTGTTAACAAGAAATTAGAATAAGAAGAAAAAAGTGACAAAGAGAAGATATAACACCTATACAAAAATAAATAACAGCTAATTAACCTCCAAGAGTAGACAAAGAAGATAAGGAACTGATTAAATCCGTCAAGATAAAGAGATGACCAGAAAGCAACAAAAATCTACAAACCAAACCAGTAATCAGGAAACCATGGCTGAATCCAATCAACAAACCAATTATCACGAAGGGGAGCAAAACTTGGCACAAGCAATGAAAGATCTCAGAACATTTATCACCGACAAATTTGACGAAGTAATGAAAGAGGTTAACAACATGAAGACATCACTTGGAGGGGAAATTGCAGACATATGCAAAAACATAACAGATATGATGGGAATGAACACCACAGTTCAAGAAATCAAAAATACACTTGCAGCAAATATCAACAGACTAGAAGAGACAGAGCAAAGAATTAGTGATGTGGAAGGTAGTACATCAGAAATCAAACAGCTAGTAGAAGGGGTCAATAAGAAAATAGAAAAAATCCAATTAGGACTTAGGGACCTGAATGACAATGCAAAACGCTCAAACATACGTATTATAGGCATTCCAGAAGGTGAAGAGAAGGGAAAGGGGTCAGAAGGAGTGTTGCAGGAAATAATGGCTGAAAACTTCCCAAATTTACTGAAAGACAGATGTACATATCCAAGAAGCACAGCGCACTCCACTAGTCATAAACCCCAACAGGCCCACCCCAATACATATACTTGTCAAATTATCCAATGCTCAGGACAAAGAGAAAATCCTAAAAGCAGCAAGAGAAAAGAAAACCATCACATACAAGGGAAGCTCAATTAGATTAAGTGCTGATTTCTCATCTGAAACCATGGAGGCAAGAAGGCAGTGGTATGATATAGTCAAGGTACTAAAGGAAAAAAATTTCCAACCAAGAATACTCTATCCAGCTAAACTAGCATGCAAACATGATGGAGAGTTCAAAATATTCGCCGACAAACAGAAACTGAAAGAGTATACCAACAAGAAACCTCCCCTTCAAGAAATTCTAAAGGGAGTTCTGCAGGAAGAAAGGAAAAAACAGGAAAGGCAGAGTTGGAAGAGAATATAAGACCAACAACAACAACAAAAAAGACAAAAATACAAACAAAATATGACAGACACAAATCCAATCAAAATATGGCTAACACAAATAATTCCTTGATAGTAATAACACTGAATGTCAACGGATTAAACTCACCTATCAAAAGATTCAGACTGGGACATTGGATAAGGAAATATGACCCATCCGTATGCTGTCTACAAGAGACACATCTTAGACCCAGAGATGCATGGAGATTGAAAGTGAATGGCTGGAAAACAATCATACAAGCTAACAATAACCAAAAAAAGGCAGGAGTAGCTATATTAATATCAGGCAAAATAGACTTTAAATGTGAAACAATTGTGAGAGACAAAGAAGGATACTACATTTTAGTGAAAGGGAAAATCTGTCAAGAAGGTCGAACAATCATAAATATTTATGCCCCTAACAAGGGTGCCTGTAAATACGTGAGGCAAACGCTGGAAAAACTAAGTGAAACAATAGATACATCTACAATTATAGTGGGGGATTTTAATACACCACTATCAACTCTGGACAGAACATCTCAAAAGAGAATCACCAAAGAAACAAAACATCTGAACAGTATATTAGAGGAGCTGGATCTAATAGACATATATAGATCATTACACCCAAACACAGCAGGATATACATTTTTCTCAAGCGCACATGGATCATTCTCCAAGATAGATCATATGCTAGGCCACAAAGAAAGGCTGAACGAATTCAGAAAGATTGAAATCATAGAAAACATTATCTCTGACCACAGTGGAGTCAAGCTGGAGATTTGCAGGGGACAGAAGCCCAGATTTCACACCATGATTTGGAAATTAAACAGCACACTCTTAGAAAAACAGTGGGTCAAAGAGGAAATCTCAAAAGAAATCAATGGCTACCTTGAATCAAATGATAATGATAACACAACATACCAAAATTTATGGGATGCACCAAAGCAGTACTGAGAGGAAAATTTATAGCCATAAATTCATATATCAAAAAAGAAGAAAGAGCAAAAATTGAAGAACTAACTGCACCTTTGAAGGAATTAGAAAAACAACAACAAAGTAAACCAACAGGAAGAAGAAGGAAGGAAATAACAAAGATAAGAGCAGAACTAAATGAAATAGAAAATAAGAAAGCACTTGAAAAGATGAACAAGACCAAGAACTGGTTTTTTGAGAAGATCAACAAAATTGACAAACCTTTAGCGAGACTAACAAAGAAAAAAAGAGAGAAGATGCAAATACACAAAATAAGAAATGAGAAAGGCAATATCACCACTGACCACACAGAAATAAAGACTATCTTAGGAGGATATTTTGAAAACCTATATTCCAACAAAAATGACAATCTAGAGGAAATGGATAAATTCCTAGAAACACATAAGCAGCCCATATTGACAAAAGAAGAAATTGATGATCTTAACAAACCAATCACAAGCAGAGAGATAGAATCAGTTATTAAAAATCTCCCAACTAAGAAGAGCCCAGGGCCAGATGGCTTCACAGGTGAATTCTACAAAACATTCCGGAAAGAACTGACACCAATCCTGCTGAAACTATTCCAAAAAATCGAAACAGAAAGAACATTACCCAGCTCCTTCTATGATGCCTACATTACCCTAGTACCAAAGCCAAACAAAGACATCACAAGAAAGGAAAATTACAGACCAATTTCTCTAATGAACCTAGATGCAAAAATACTTAACAAAATACTTGCTAATCGTATTCAACAACACATTAAACAAATTATACACCACGACCAAGTGGGATTCATCCCAGGTATGCAAGGATGGTTCAACATAAGAAAATCAATCAATGTAATACAACATATAAACAGATTGAAGAAAAAAAATCACATGATTATATCTATTGATGCAGAAAAAGCATTTGACAAAATACAGCACCCTTTCTTGATAACAACCCTCCAAAAGATCGGAATACAAGGAAATTTTTTGAACATGATAAAGAGTATATATGAAAAACCTAAAGCCAATATTGTGTACAATGGAGAAATTCTAGACTCCTTCCCTCTAAACTCAGGAACAAGACAAGGATGCCCACTGTCTCCACTCCTATTTAACATTGTCTTAGAAGTACTTGCTCGAGCACTGAGGCAAGAACCAGAAATAAAAGGCATTCAAATTGGAAAGGAAGAAGTCAAAATGTCATTATTTGCAGATGACATGATCCTATACATAGAAAACCCTGAGAGATCTACAACAAAGATTCTAGAACTCATAAATGAGTTTAGTAAAGTCGCAGGTTATAAGATCAATGCGAAAAAATCAGTAGCATTTCTGTACACCAATAATGAGCAAGATCAGGAGGAAATCAAGAAACAAATACCATTCACAATAGTAAATAAAAAAATCAAATACCTAGGAATAAATTTAACTAAAGAGGTAAAGAACTTATACACCGAGAACTAAACAAGATTGTTCAAGGAAATCAAAGAAGACCTAAATAAATGGAAGACTATTCCTTGTTCATGGATAGGAAGACTGAACATTATTAAGACGTCTATCCTACCAAAACTGATCTACACATTCAATGCAATCCCAATAAAAATCAACACAGCCCTCTTTAAGGAACTAGAAAACTAACTATGAAATTTATTTGGAAAGGAAAGAGACCCCGAATAGCCAAAGACATACTGAAAAAGAAAAACGAAATTGGAGGAATCACACTACCTGACTTCAAAACATACTACAAAGCTATGGTGGTGAAAACAGCATGGTATTTGCATAAGGAGAGACACATAGACCAATGGAATTGAATTGAAAGCTCTGATGTAGAACCTCATATATATAGCCACATAATATTCGATAAAGCCACCAAACCCTCTCAACTGGGAGAGAGTGGCCTATTCAACAAATGGTGTCTGGAGAACTGGATAGCCATATGTAGAAGAATGAAAGAGGATTACCATCTCACACCTTATACAAAGATCAACTCAAGATGGATCAAAGACCTAAATATAAGAGCCAAGACCATAAAAACCTTAGAAAGCAGTGTAGGGAAACATCTACAGGACCTTGTAATAGGAAATGGATTTATGAATATCTCACCAAAAGCACGAGCAGCAAAAGAACTAATAGATAAATGGGACTTCCTCAAAATTAAAGCCTTTTGCACCTCAAAAGAGTTCGTCAAGAAAGTAAAAAGGGAACCCACACAGTGGGAGAAAATATTTGGCAACCATATATCTGATAAGAAGCTTACAACTTGCATATATAAAGAACTCCTATATCTTGAAAATAAAAAGATAACCCATTTAAAAAATGGGAAAAAGACTTAAACAGACACTTCTCCAAAGAAGAAATACAAATGGCAAAAAAGCACATGAAAAAATATTCCAAATCTCTAGCTATCAGGGAAATGCAAATCAAAACCACAATGAGATACCATCTTACACCCATAAGATTGGCAGCTATGAAAAAAACAGAAGAATACAAGTGCTGGAGAGGATGTGAAGAAAGGGGAACACTCATCCACTGCTGGTGGGAATGCAGAAGGATCCAACCATTCTGGAGGACAGTATGGTGGTTTCTCAAAAACCTAGCCATAGATTTGCCATATGACCCAGCAATACCACTGCTGGGTATATACCCAGCAGAACTGAAAACAAGGACACACACTGATATATGTACACTAATGTTCATAGCAGCATTGTTCACTATCGCCAAAAGTTGGAATCAACCCAAATGCCCAACAGATGAGTGGATCAATAAAATGTGGTATATACACACAATGGAATACTAGTCGGCTGTAAGAACAAATGTGGCCGCCGCTGCGGCACTGCAGGCGGGTCACTGCAGGCGAGTCGCTGCCGGGGATCGGGCCTATGCCACAGCCGGACCGGGACGGCAGCGGGTGGCTCAAGGCTTGGTGGGGACGCGCGGTTCGATGGAAGAAGAACCACGGAGACGAGGTCTATGCGCAGGTCTGATTTTATTCGGGAAGTACATGGGGTTTTATAGTCTCGTGGAGGCGGGGAGGTTGTGGGAGAGGCATGTCCGCGGGGCAGCTGAGGATTGGCTGCAGAGGCAAGGGCGGACCTGCGGTTTATGACGTAAGCCATTGATGGCAGAGGGGGTTGTTTCAGAGGTTGTGCCGGGGCGCATGCGGGATGAGGGCGGTTGAAATGAGGCGGGGAGAACAGCGATCGGCTGGGAGGGGGAAGATAACAGTGGCTGGGAGGAGGGGCGGAGGGAGACAGCAGCATAAGCTGCTGCTGAGAAGGGCCATAATACAGCGAAAAGCAGGCTGGGAGCAGGGGACAGTTGCTCCCTCTTTCGAAAATAAGAACCATTGGCGGCTTTGAAGAAAGTGCAGGTTTTGCAGGATTGACATTTTTATGGGGAGGAAAGATGGGGGGGTGAGAGGAGGGGAAATAGGAGAGAAAGGAACGAGGAGGGGTTACCGGCAGGGGGCGTGGGGGCACGAGAGGGGCGTGAGCAGAGGGGGGAGGGTGGCTGAAACGCCCGATTCCCCATGCAGAGGGCAGAGAACCCGTACCCGCAGCTCGAGGTGGCCACGATGGGCCCTATCGATGGCCGCCTCTGCCACCTTCGTGAGCCAAACCTGGGCATGCCGGGCTTCCTCGGGAAGGGGAGAACTTTGGGAGCTAAACGTGGGAGGTGTTGAGGGAGGAATAGGAGGCATTTAGGAGGTTGAAGTAGGGGCTGGAGTAGAGGAGAGGGTGCGGTTGCATACGGGGAGTGGGGGGGGATTAAGGCCTGTAGAGGGTATGGCAGTAACCAAGGTGGAAGAGGTATTGGGAGGAGCAGCCGGGGACGGAAGATGGACAGCGGGCGTGGGGGGAGGGTTAAGAATTTGGTTGGGACCAATAGCTGAGGGTGGGGCGGAGACAGGGCGCTTTTGGATTTCAAACAGAGCTCCATAATCGTAGTTGTCCATATGCAACCGGAGCCCATAGGGGCGGGCGGACAGCCAGGTATCGTGTGGGTTTTTAACAGTCAGCTAGATGAGGTCCCAGCGGGTGCTATTGGCGACTCGGAAGGAAAGATTTGGGTCTCTGCTGGGGGCACCAGACCAACCATAGGCCATGGTTTCACATCCCCAGGAGGGGCAGTAGAAGTGCGATGGATCATGACAGCCTCGAGCGCTGGCAGGGCAGATGTAAAAGCCAGTGATGGCGTTATTGTAGGGCCCTGAAAGACCATCAGTTTGTCGGTTGTTGGCAGCGCCGGAACAGCGTAGGGCGATAACGCCACAAGTGGGGGCGCCCGGAGAACCAGTGTTCGAGATTCCTGGCTGCTTGCACCGATAGTAGTAGGTGAGACCTGCAAGGGTGCAAATGTGCGAGAAAAAGGAAGGGGCAACACTGGTAACATTATAGGCAAGAATGCGTTTTTCTGGGAATGTTTGGAGGGTTCAGTTGAATGGCTGATGGGAAGTGGAGCTCTGAGCAGAGGAGGCTAAAGACAGCATGAGGATAAGGATATGAATGAGGTGGGGGAGGGTGGGGGGCAGGGGGTGTGGGCAACGCGGGCTCGACGGAGGAGCTGGAGAACTTGCTGTTCGACGGGGTCATAATCTTCAAGGGAGAGGCGGCTCAGGCGACGGGCAAGGAAGCGGCGTGAGAGAGCTGGCGTGGTCCCTACGGGTGATGGCGCAGGAGGGGCAGACTCAGGCGGGCTCGACTGGGCAACTGGAGGCGTCATCAGCAATGACAAGAGGAGAAAAACCTCACGGGGGGGGTGAGGTGCGGAGAGGGGCCATCATTACGACAGGGGGGAGTCATCAGGGGGAAGGGGGTTGGGAGGTGGAACGTCGGCAGGGCCGTGCGGGGTGCCTTTCCCGCATCACGGGCAAGGAGTGGAGGGCGCGCGGGGAGCGGGGGCTGCTGATGGCGGCTCCATGCCCCGAGGGGCCGGGCGCGGCGGTGCCGGGAGGTTAGGGCACTCCCGTGCGAAGTGGCCCAATTCGCCGCAGCGGAAGCAGGTGTTGTTTGTTTGGACTGCCGCGACAATAGCCGCTGCAAGCGCAGATGCTTGCCCAGAAACCCTGGAGCATGCGAGGACCCAGTCTTGGAGCGGCTTGTCACGAAGGGGACGAATGATGGCTTTGCAAGCTGGGTTAGCCCCCTCCTGCAGGATGTCCTTAACGAAGGACTCGCGGGCTGCGTTGCCGACAACTCGCCTCTCTGCAGCGGCCTGCACACGAGCTACGAACTCGTTAAACGGCTCCTCGGGTTTTTGGAAAAGCTTCACGAGGGGCTCTGGGGCGGCCGCGGCGCACGAACGGAAGGCTCGGAAAACACAGTCACGGAGCTGGAGGAAAAACCCAGGCGGGGTGGCAGTGTAGGCGCTGGGATCGCCATAAGGGCCGAACCTGAGAAATGCGTTTGCAGGGTAATGCACACCCTGACGCGCGTTGTCAGCAATCTGATTGTCGATCAGGACACCGAGATGGGCTCGCCAGTCAATGAATTGCCCGGGGGAGAGAACCGCTCGGGCTAGAGAGATCCAGTCGTAAGGGATGCAGCGAGGGATGGCCATACGCTCGAGAATGTCTTGGGCATGAGGGCTGGCAAGGCCATCCTCTTTTATCGCATTGCGGAGCATCTGGATGTCTTTGGGAGAGAAGGGGACCCACGCTTGTGGGTTCTGCGGAGTGCGAGCAGGATTGAGGGGGAACATCTGAGCCAGAGGCGGAGTGGGAGGGGTGAGAAAGGCGGTGTCGTACGCTGGCGGAGGAGGATTCACGATGCTCCCGCTATTGCTGGGGCAGGCGGGAGGTGAAGCGGGCCATGGAGGTGAGGCATTGGCGATGCCACCGGGCGCCGGCCAGGAGGGCGCGGCGGCAACTGTGTTTCTGATTGGCCAAGATGGCGGCACGGTGACGTCACGCCTGACATCACTTCTGGCCTCGGGCCAAGATGGCGGAGTGGCCGCGTCACCTCCGGGCGCAGGCCAAGATGGCACCGGAGGCTCTGCCGGTTTAGCCGAAAATGGCGATCGGCAGGCATCCGGGACGGGACTGGATGGCGACGAGACAGGAAGAGGTGGGTAAAGGCGGGAAGAGGGCGCCAAGGAAGAAGAAGGAGGAGGTGCGCCATGTTGGCATTGTTTGCAGGGCGCGGTGGGGGGGGGAGAAGGCGGGGGGTCGCCATGTTGGTTGGGGTCCGGATCGGAGGCTGTGGGGGGATCCAGTTCGAGCGCGGCCTCTAGCTGGGCGGACAGAGAACGAGTATCGTCGTCTCCATCAGGATTGCAGGTGAGAGGGTGGCTAGGCTCACAGGCGAGAGCGGAGGCAGGGGAGGGCACACCTTGGAGACAGGCACGGATAGCGACGAGGGTCGGGATAAGGCCGGGGGGAAACTGCTTGCGATCGCGCTCCATAGCGGACGTCACCCGCTGAATTTAACGTTCATAGGTCTCTGGGCTCCAGAGAGCACAGGTGACAAGCCAAGGGTAAAAGGGTAGGAGAAGGTCCCAATACCGCTGTAGCTGACGGAGAGAGACCTTCACGTGGTGAGTTTCTAAAAGGGCTGCGAGTAAACGTACTTGAGGGACTTGGCGGGACGAGAGAGAGGCTCCCATTGCGACGGAGGGTTCAGGAGGGGGGTAGACTCGCTGTCGCTGAGGGCCAGGTTAGGTTTACTGATGGGCTGGGACGGCGAAGAGGAAGGGAACAGCGCCGGAGAGTCCCTACCTTGAGCGGCGGCACGGGAGGACGGCGATGGGTCCCGTGCGGGAGATGGAGCGGCTGGCCGGCCAAACAGGAACGCGAAGATGTCGCTCCACCGCATACAGAAGGGAGCGGTGGTCCCTGTGCAGTGGTCCCTGTTCGGGCGCCACCTGTGGCCGCCGCTGCGGCACTGCAGGCGGGTCACTGCAGGCGAGTCGCTGCCAGGGATCGGGCCTACGCCACGGCCGGACCGGGGCGGCAGCGGGCGGCTCAAGGCTTGGTGGGGACGCGCGGTTCGATGGAAGAAGAACCACGGAGACGAGGTCTATGCGCAGGTCTGATTTTATTCGGGAAGTACATGGGGTTTTATAGTCTCGTGGAGGCGGGGAGGTTGTGGGAGGGGCATGTCCGCGGGGCAGCTGAGGATTGGCTGCAGAGGCAAGGGCGGACCTGCGGTTTATGACGTAAGCCATTGATGGCAGAGGGGGTTGTTTCAGAGGTTGTGCCGGGGCGGATGCGGGATGAGGGTGGTTGAAATGAGGCGGGGAGAACAGCGATCGGCTGGGAGGGGGAAGATAACAGTGGCTGGGAGGAGGGGCGGAGGGAGGCAGCAGCATAAGCTGCTGCTGAGAAGGGCCATAATACAGCGAAAAGCAGGGTGGGAGCAGGGGACAAACAAACACACTACAAACACGTGATAACATGGATGAATCTTGAGAACCTTATGTTGAGTGAAGCAACACAGACATTGAAGGACAAATACTACATGACCTCAATGATATGAAATAACCAAGCTGCCCTAGATAGCAAGAGAGTGAACGATAGGCTTACAGGAAATCGGAGGGTGGAGGAAGGATGTGAGCCGATGTATGCAGGGGTGGAATTTAAGACGAGATGGTGGTAAGTATGAACACAAAGAAGAGATAAAAGGGGGGCAAGGGGTTGCCTTTGGTTGGGGCTTTGCGGGTTTGAGGGAGGCTGGGGATGGGCAGATGGGTAACATTGCCCAAAAGTGGGGGGTGGGAGGAGTAGCATACGAACACAGGAGAGGGTCAGGTATTGGTGGAGAGTAAGATGCCGAGAAAATCATATCAAAATATAATAAAGAGGGTTACCTGTTTAGAATGCTTGGAGGGGAGGGTCTGATGCAGGACGGGCTCCTGGGGAATGTCTAAATGCTTATTCTGCCAGAGTGGGTGACACCATGGGGTAGAAACCCAAGTAGTGAGAGTGGGGGTGGACCCACATCCTGGGGAGGACTAATGCCATCAAATAGAGGGAACTGTATCCCTCGAGAGAAAGGGTGGCTCCCAGGGCATTGGGGTAGTTGAGCAAGTTGGGCCCTGAACACTATTCCATCTATCTCTGGAAGTGGCTCCTCGGGAAACGGAGGTTGGCTGTCACTGTGGGCACCAAGGTGGAAGGGAAAATGGACGTTAAATGTGTGTATCCAAGGTAAATGGGGGGTAAGAGAGGAGTTTCGTGAGAGTACACAAGGATGGATATAAAACATGTAATATTACACCATAACATATAGGAGATGACAGACTGATAATGTAAACCATAATGTAAAACATAGGATAACTAAGAATGTAAAAAACTGTGTATCCTAAAGTATGCACCACAATGTAAGCACAGATGTCACCTTGTTTGAAAGCTATTGTCTCAGACTCTGTACATCATGTTAAGTAAATATGATGTGAATAGGGTGTAAGAGTATCGCTGTGGAAGGGAAAAGGTTTTGTGGTGGATGTATGGGAGTGCTGTATACTATATATATGCATTGCTGTGGTCTAGGGTTCCTATGAAGAGAAGCTCAATAATTACGGGGAAAAAGAAAAAAAAAAAGATAGTATGTAGAATTTTTTCCAAGCCAACACATATTCTTTATCTAACCTTTAAACCCATCGCTATATGCCATTTCCTAGTAAGGGACCCTGACATTATATTGGGCTTCAAATTTCAGGGAGTTCTGGATCACAGTGTGGTTCTACAATTGCAATGGGGGAATACTGGTATAGGATACCATTGACAGGGGATATATGGCTGACAGGGAGCCGTACAGAACATATGTCCAGGGTGCATGGTAATGTTTGGATATACTCATAGTGGCAACAATTAAAAACCACAGCAGGGGGGGGGTACTGGGTTCCTGGCCAGTAGTGCTCTGTCGTGGTCCCTAGGGGAGCAGCGACAGTCTCCCAGGTGCAGAGGCGGGGACCGGGAGGGAGTGAGCCTTCAACAGTGAGCCCCTGATGCTAATGACTATGCTTGTGAGCTGATAAGCCTCAAATAAGAACAAGGCCTAGAGCAGCATTGTGCCTGGGAATTTCCTCCTTTTGGCCTTCATGTTACTCACATGTGGCCAGTCTCGAAGCCAAACTCAGCATGTAAATGCAATGCCTTCCCCCCAGCGTGGGACATGACACCCGGGGATGAGCCTCCCTGGCACCAAGGGACCACTATCAACTACCAACTGATGATGCAACTGGAAAATGACCTTATACGGAAGGTTCAACGCGGATCAGCAGAATATCCCTGTGTACATAAAATAACATGACTTTAAAATGCTGTTTGACCTAAAGTAAGGGGGAAATGGAAAGGAGAAATGAGTTTATATGGCTATGAGTCTCTAAAAAAGAGTCTGGAGGCTGTCAGAAGGATTGCCCTTATGCACAACTGAGCAGAGATTGAGAGACAGATAAAGCAGATACAACCCCCAGGTATTGGTTCCTTTGAGGGTTAAAGAGACCCATGGGAGTTATGGTCATGGCAGATGGGGTTAACTACCAGGTCAGATGGCCCCTCTTTGGAACTGGTGTTTATGTGTGATGAATCTGGACTCAGATGGGATCTCTCTTCATAAGACTTTCATGCTAATGTGCTGGAGGTGCAGTTAGTGTTGGAGTTTAAGATATATTTAGGGGATTTGAATCTCTGGACTGACAATGTGATAGCCAGGTCCTGAGCCTCAACAGACTCCAACACCTACAATCTGATTCATTGGACTCACCACACTCAGCTAAGATGGAGTTGAAGAAGGACAACCACCACACCATGGAGCCTAGAGTGATTACAACTGAAAGTGGGAGGATTGCATCCAGCATCCATGTGGAATCTGAGCCTCCTCTTGACATAGAGGTGCAATGGACACAACCAATCCAATGTCCACATAGAAAAGGTGGCATTGGTTTGGGAAAAGTGGACATGATGGCTGATGTGTATGGGGAAAGGCAGGAAGAGATGAGAGGTGGAGGCATCTTTGGGACATGGAGCTGCCCTGGATGGTGCTTCAGGGGCAATCACCAGACATTGTAAATCCTCACAGGGCCCACTGGATGGAATGGGGGAGAGTATGGGCCATGATGTGGACCATTGACCATGAGGTGCAGAGGTGCCCAAAGATGTACTTGCCAAATGCAATGGATGTGTCATGATGATGGGAATGAGTGTTGCTGGGGATGGGGAGAGGTGGGGTTGGGGTGTGGGGTTGAATGGGACCTCATATATATATTTTTTTAATGTAATATTATTACAAAGTCAATAAAAATAAAAAACTATGTAGATAGTTGGAATATCATAAATTAATACTTTTTGAAAATCAAAGTATTTCATTAAGTGAAGGAAACCCAATACAAATGATTCTGCCTGTGAATGTATGTCCATTTATTTTGGTGCGTGTGCAGATAAATGTACATGTTGATGTAGGTATATCTAGGAGAAAGTACACCAATATGTCAACTGTGATTTGATTATCGGTTAAGTCAGTTTCACTGGGCTAAAGTCAAGGTGTTTATGGGGCCGGTTCCTACTGGAGACTTTGACAAGAGAATCTATTTTCTTCTTTTCAGCTTTTATTGGACACCTGTATTCCCTGGTTTGTGGCCCCTTCCTCCATTCAAAGCACATCTCTCCAATCTTCCCACTGAACTTCTAGTTGAGGGAAGATAAAATCTGGATTTAATGCAGTCATCAAAGAAACACAAGAGAAGAGCTGTGTAAGAACAAAGCTAGCAAGCAGAAAAGAGAATAACTAGGTGGAGATAATTTTTTATAACATTACATTATACCCAGTGAGCTCTACTATTCTGATCTTCCCATTAACAAAAGCCCATAAATTCCCTCTTGACATAAAGTCATGTGAATTGAACTTTCTGTCACGTGTAGCTGAGATCCAATATGATTCACCAATATGAAGAGGGCAAATAAGGGATGGTAATTCTTAGTTTCACTATGGGGAAGAGACTGGATTCTCATCACAGAAGGGCAAATAACTTTCCAGTATACCAGTAAATCCTGAGCCTGAACAATGCAGACATTATTGAAGGGAAAAGAAAGTTTTGCCATGTGCAAAGGCACATCTGCTCTACAGGAGGTAGCAAGCCAAGGACTGCCTTTAACATCCATAATACTATTGCACAATCCCAGTTACAAGTATTATTCACTTGACTATATGTATATTACATTATCCAATTGTCTGTCTAGATTTTCTATTAATCTGTTGTCTTGGTGATGTATGGATAGAGACCTCTTTAGATGCTAGAAGCTATTGTAAAAAAATTTATCAATATAAAAGAAAAAATGATGAATATAAAATTTATTTTTATTTTTCATTGCTCTGAAAGATAATAAACTCCCTATAGCAAAAACAGATAGTAACAGTAGAAAAACAAACTAGTATTTTGTATCTATAGCATACCTAAAAGTAAAATGTCTGACAACAATGGCCCAAAGGATGGAAGGGAGGAATTGGGAGAATACTCCTGTTATTTATAGGAGGTGTATAGGAATAAGTGGAAAGGATATGGATATAGGTAAGACTTCTCTGAAAATACTTCTTCCAAAGCTTTGATTTTGTATCGTGTCAATGTTTTAATATTCAAAATATGAGTGAATCAGAAAGGGTGAAAAGTCAATTGAATACAAATAGATAAATGAACCTAAATGCATTTAAAATAACTACCCAGAAAAAAAGTAATTTAGTTAAGCAGCTTTCAGACTCTTCACCCACAGTGAATATATTGTAAGAGTAATAAGAATTGAAAAACTTAAAAAATTTACAGAGTATTTTTTGTGTGTGTGGTATAACATTTGTACATTAAGTCTGGTTTTTTGGAATGTTATAGAACATTTAAGTATATACATTTATGTTAGGAACTATAGTTCTCACTGGGGGAGAAATGAGGAAAATATGGAATTGGGTATAATCTTGAAGCCTGTGGTATTAGGGTTTTTTGTAGGATAAATTGATTATTGAAATATATTTTCTTCTCTGGCTGCTAAAAGGAAGTAGAATGAATGACATTACTGAGCACCAAGATCTTGGTTTCTGAACATTATTCTTCACTAAAAGTAACCAAGGCTTCTTGGACAAATTGACAGTTCTAGGACAAGGATATGGAAAGTATAAGTTGAACCTGGGACATCTTGTTGAAGAAATCAAGAAAGTTTTCAAAGACAAACAGGACATTTTGAAAGACATAGTAGCTGGCTTTTCTGGCACTACCATTGGCATTGAGCATCACCATAATAATAATATGGATTATGATACAATGGATGAAAATGAACTATGGAAGCATACTAATACTCAAATGAGAGGGATGGGAAATTTTTCTTTATAGAAGAATTCTAGCTACTAAGTGTAAAAGTAATGATAAAATTAGAAAATCAAACTTTTTAAACTGTCCATATAATCATTGATAGTAGGTAAGTAGTATAGATAGATTCTCAAACCATAGAGTACAGAGTTGCCGGGGAACAAAATATTCAACCGGTATTGGTTGAATTCTCCCAGATTACTTTTAAAGACTTTTAATCTTAAAAAGGCACTTTCATCATAGAGAGATCTGTTGCGCACCACCTGAACTAAAAGATCAAACTGGGCATCACCAATAATGGAACAAATGAACATCGTATGCCACTTGAAATGATATAATGGCAACTATACAACATCACCTATGTGGTATTTTTACCTAAAATGTTTAATCTTAATCTATGCATGAAGAACACATTAATCTGGAATCACACCAGCCCCTATTGTGAAACATTCTACAAGAAAATTGGCCCCACTGCTTCAAACATATCTATTTCATGAAAGAAAAAAAAATTCTAATCTAAAGGAGAATAAAGAGTCATGACAATTAAATTACATTTGGACAACTAAATGTAATTCATGACTCTAATTGGATCTTTGATTTTTTAAAAAACGAAAAAGAATAATTTGAGGACAACTGGAAAAGTTTGAATATAGACTCTTTATAGATAATATCATCCAAGTTAAATCTCTTGATATGACTATTGTGCTACACTTTTGTTAGTGATATTTGTTGAAGTATTTAAGGGGTAAATATCAATATCTGCAACTTTCCAGTGGTTCAACAAAAATGTCTGTGCACTCTTATATGTCTCTCTGTGTGTGTGCGTGTGTATGTAGAGAGAGAGAATGGCAAAATATAACAACTTATGAAACTAGGTGAACATTATATTAGTGGTGTTACACAATTCTTTCAACTTTCTTTGGGATGAAAATTTCAAAATATTTATATTGTTGCAAAAATATATATTAGACTAGGGATTTTCATGTGCTTGTTAGCTTTTGTATTCTGAGTTCCTATGCCATTATTCCTATCATAAAGCTCAATTATATATTTTAAACAATTGAGTGAATACATATATTGGGTTCTTATAAATAAGTTATAAAAATAACGAATAATCCAGTATGTAATGGGAAATATAAAAATAAGCAGTTAAGAAGCTAGATGCAAATGGTGAATTGAGGCAGGGCATGCGGCCGTTTGCTTAACACAATTGGCAAACTCTGTGCCTTGAGATGTCTCGTCTCACACTGAGTACATGGAGCGGGTAGTCTTTCGCCCCCCTGTCGCTCCCGCCTCCCACGGCTGCCTCCCTTCTCACTTCCCCTGTTCTGCAAGGCCGCAGAGGTTCCGGTTCCCCTCCTCCCATGGCTCGCTCGCACGTGCAGCACCAGACCCCCTCCCCCTTCAGCTCGCATGCACAACCCCCGACCTCCCCCTGGTCCCCCATAACCAATCAGCAACCTTCCTCCCGTTCACTGCCTTATATGGTAAAACCCTGTACCAGCTATCACCTTAGCCTATATAAGCTCTTGTAACCCTGAATAAATGGGACTTGCGCCATTTGCCTTGCTCTCCGCGGTCGTCCTTTGTTTTGCTGTGGGTCCTCAGCTCCTGCTCCGCCACTCCGCGAACGCTCCGCGCCGGGAGATTTCCACCCGCATTTCTGGCGCCCAACGTGGCGCAGGTAAGGACCCCCGTCCGTCCCTTGAGCTCCTAACCGCTCGGGGCAGGATTCTTGCCGTCCGACCCCTCAGGCCGGACTCCCGTCCCCCTCTTTTTGAGGTGCGGACTCCCGCCGTCCGATTTTACAAACCGGACTCCCCGCGTCTGTCTTCTAGGCTAGGCTGCGGCACGTCTCCTTTCCCCTAACGCTTACTAATCCTTGCTCCCGTCATGGGGGCCTTCCTTTCCCGTAAGCAAACCCCCCAAGTACGGGCCCTGCCCCCCGCCGCCGCTACTCCGCCCGCCACCGCCTTAGCTTGCGAAGGAGGTAGCCCCGCACGTGGCGCCGACGATAACATTTCTAACATTTCCCTCGTCTACATGTTAGGGAGTGCATCGCCTGCCCCGCTGCCCCCAGGAACCCCACCTAACCTGCCTTTCGCGCCACCTCCACCCACGGCTCAAGATGGTGAGCTTCCGCCTTCTTCTCAGCCAGAAAAGGGGAAGCCGCCGGCATACCCGGAACTTCCCGAATATGACGCAGTGTTCCGCCCCCCCTCCACTGCGAATAGGAAAGTCCCAAAAACGAAAGTCGCTCCTAGCGACCTGTTTGCTCAGGCAGCCGCCGCATGCCTAGGGACCCCAGCCATATCCGACCCCTCTGTTGCCACCTGCCCCCACCCGTGGCAACCGCCAGGCCCCTCTGCACCCACCTCCTTCCCCTCCACACGTTTCCAAATGCTGTGCCACCAGCTGCCGGCTAACGACCCCCCGCCTGGCCCCCAGCTCTACCCCCTCAATCTCACACGTACTCAACAGTGCCCCCTCTCTTGGTACCCACATGACCATGACGATATTAAGCGCCTTAGACGGGCCATTAAAGAGGACGGTCTCCATAGTCCATATGCCCGGCAATTGCTGGATGACCTCTCCCTCCATCTGAATCTGCCCTATGATTGGATTTCTGTTGCTCGTGCTGTCCTAAACCCCGGTCAATTTGTTGACTGGCGAGCCCATTTCCAAGATCAGGCCGAGCAGCAGGCAGCCGCCAACCGGTGCAACAACGTCCCCATTCCCCTCGAGGCTTTCTTGGGCACCGGCCCTTTTCCAACCCTGCTGTTTACGTCCGCTCACCTGCTCAATTCTGGGACCAAATCCGCACGGTCGCCCTGCGAGCTTTCCAAAATTGTTCTGCCAGCAAGGCCGACAGCCTTGCCAAACTTATTCAAAAGGGGGATGAGGACCTCGCGGGTCCAAGAGGCTTGCGAGCACAAGGTCGAGGATAGCCAGGCCCATCGCGCCCTAGCAAGAGAGCTCATCCTCGAGGGGGCAAGCTCTGCCTGCAAACAGGCCCTGCTGCCCATCCGAGACAAAGACCTCCATGATTGGATACTAGCCTGTAAGGACTTAAACCCCTCTGCCCAGGCCCTGGCCACCTCTTTGGCACAAGCCCTTGCCCTTAACAGCGGCTGCTTTAAGTGCAGCGAGTGGGGACATTTTGCGCGTGACTGCACCCAGAACCCTCGGCCCTTTAGCGGAGGCCGCAAACGGATAGACCCGCCACGCCTTGCCCCAGGTGTGGGCGCAGCTATCATTGGGCCAGGGATTGTCGCGCACACTCCAACAAAACCGGGAAGCCTTTAAACTCCTCCAGGGGCAAGCCTCAGCCCCGCGCCCAAGAGGCTACCCGGGGCCACCCAAAGCCTTGATGTGGTCCCTCCCCATAACACGAGGTAAGCCCTCCCTCGCCCTAAGAGTTGACGGTCACTGGTTCCACGGCATAGTTGACTCTGGGGCAGAGCTGTCTTGCTTCCCCATTTGCTATGCAAAGAACTGGGAAGTCTGCAACGGGCCACCCGTCCAGGGGGCCACCGGGGAAGCGTCTTTGCGCCAGGCATGCCACCCGCTTTCATGGCAAGATAAGGACGGACGCTCGGGCTCCTTCCGGCCTCTCTTTATACCGGCCCTCACCACCATCCTTTGGGGCGAGACATCCTTGCGCAGAGTGGAGCCTCCATTACTACGGAGCCCCCCCAATAGATTACGCCACTGCTCGCATTACACCCCCCACGCCCACTCCTCTGCAATGGGACACCGAGGAGCCTATCTGGGCGGAGCAGTGGCCCCTGCCGCCCCACAAGCTTGCTGCCCTCCAAGCGCTCGTCCAGGAGCAGCTTGAGGCAGGGCATATAGAGCCATCCACCAGCCCTTACAACTCTCCTGTATTTTTCATCCAGAAGAAGGCCACTAACACCTACCGGTTCCTTCATGACCTCCGGGAAATCAATAAGCACATCCTCCCCATGGGGTCTGCCCAGCCAGGGTTGCCACACCCCACAGCAATTCCTAACCATCGTCACATAATTGTCGTGGACGTTAAGGATTGTTTCTTCTCCATTCCCCTCCACCCCAAGGACCGCCACCGGTTTGCCTTTACAGTTCCCCTCGGGAACCACCAGGGGGCTAACCCCCGCTACCAGTGGAAGGTCCTCCCACAGGGAATGAAGAACAGCCCCACCCTCTGCCAAAACTATGTTAATGTTGCCATTCAACCCCTTAGACACCTGGCCTTCATCATTCATTACATGGACGATATCCTCATAGCACATGAGAATATCCGCAAACTTGAGGATGTACTCATCCTCCTTAAACAAAACTTGCTGCATATTGGGCTGCACGTCAAACCAGAAAAGGTGCAACACGTCCCCCCCTTTACCTTCCTCAGCTTCCGTATTACATCCCATGTACAGCCGATCACCCCACAGCTGCAGGTTCCTAAGCGCCTCACGCTCACCGAGCTTCAACAGCTCTGCGGCAACATTAATTGGATAAGGTCAGCCATCCCTATCACCACGGCACAGCTCCAACCACTCTTTACCTTGCTCCAAACGCCGGATGGCCCTGCCACCGCAGCTGCCAGCACCATCACTATTACGCCTCAGGCGCAGGCTGCCATCAAAACTGTTAATGACTATCTTAAAAAGTGTTCTCTGCAGCGCCACTACCCAGCTCAACCCATCCAGGCTCTCATCCTGGCCACGCCAGGCACTCCTACCGGGGTGCTCTGGCAAGGAGGGCCACTCCAATGGCTACACCCCTCCAAAAGCAGGCTCCCAAAGATCTGCCCCGCCATACACTTATGGATCCAGCTGGCCTCAGATTTACTCACCCTGAGCCTGCACACATACAACACCTCGCCCGAGGTCATTGTCTGGCCGCTCCCCGCCAAGGACACCAGCCTCCTCATACAGGAGAACTACTCCATGGAAGTTCTCATGGAACGCTTTCACGGGTCCTTTGATAACCACTATTCTTTCCTCGCACTGCTTCAGGGCCTCATCCGGCTCCCCCTTGCCAGCCAGCACCACCCCTTCCCAAACTCCACCCTGTTCCCTAACTGCACCACCATCTTCACGGATGCATCCAAGAGGAAGTTTGCGTACGTAGCCTACCAGCCAGGTTGCAAGCAGCCTCTTACAGTCACTCACATCAACCCATACTCCGTCCAGATGGGGGAGCTCCTGGCAGTCTACACTGCCATACAAGCTTTCCCGGATGAGCCCGTTAACATCTTCACTGACAGCCACTATACCCTACAGGTATGCGCTGTCCTAGCTCATGCCACATTTTTCCCCCAGGAGACGCCCCTCGATCAGGCGCTAAGTGCCCTCAAAAAACTACTGGAGGGCCAGGCTGCCCCATGGTACATTATACACATCCGCAGCCATATGGCACTGCCCGGGCCCCTTGCCATGGGCAACGCTCGCGCCAATCAGGCAGTCTCCGCTCATGCCTTAACCATTGCGGGGGACATTATTAATCAGGCCAAATCACTCCATTCCAGGTTCCACTTCTCGGCAGCCTCGCTCAAGCCTCAGGGCCAAAGCATAGTCGAGAGCCTGCACCGCCGCCTAAAGGTTTGGGTGCAAAAGGAGCGGGCTCTCTGCCCCTCGAGCACCCCTGGTGATGTCATCACCTCCTGCCTCATTCATCTCAACATCCTCACCTTTGACAAGGACGTCCTCTCGCCCATTCACAGACACTGGGGGCCTTCCCTAGGGCCCACACCTGCACCCCTAGTATACTGGAAAGATCCTGAAAACAATCAATGGAAGGGGCCCTCCCCCCTCTTAACCCAAGGGAGAGGATTTGCTTGTGTCTTTCCAGATGATGTCCCCCAGCCCATCTGGATCCCAGGCTGGAACATCAGGCCAGCCACCGGGACAACCGAAGATGATGCGGAGAGAGCGCCGCTGCTTGAGAGCCCTGCGGCATCAGATGAGCCAACTCTCCCTGACCGCGGACAATCCTGAGGAAATACAGAACCTGCTACGCCTATACCACTCTGCAAAACGCGACCATCCCAATCCTTTTCCATCTACTACTGCTATGCTCCTCGCCATGCTCACCCTAGCCACCACCGCACACTCTGCCGAAGTGTGGGGGGCTAGTCGCCACCCCCCAGGCTTCCTCTACCTCACCCCTGAGAGCCCTACCTATCCTCACATGTACGTCTCCAACTGCTCACTTGCCTTACCCTGCTTACCCTCCTTCCCAAACACCCTCATAATCACCCCCTCCCCACAAGGCAACTTTTACCCCCTGCGAGATTCAGCCCACAACAACCACTCGGGTACATTCATTATTCAACCTGCACCACAAACAAGCTCTCATGGCCACTGCCACCCTTCCCTTAAATAAAAAACAAGGGGGAGATGAGGCAGGGCACACGGCCATTTGGTTAACACAATTGGCAAACTGTGCCTTGAGATGTCTCGTCTCACACTGAGTGAGTACATGGAGCGGGTAGTCTTTCGCCCCCCTGTCGCTCCCGCCTCCCACGGCTGCCTCCCTTCTCACTTCCCCTGTTCTGCAAGGCCAGCAGAGGTTCCGGTTCCCCTCCTCCCATGGCTCGCTTGCACGTGCAGCACCAGACCCCCTCCCCCTTCAGCTCGCATGCACAACCCCCGACCTCCCCCTGGTCCCCCATAACCAATCAGCAACCTTCCTCCCGTTCATTGCCTTATATGGTAAAACCCTGTACCAGCTATCACCTTAGCCTATATAAGCTCTTGTAACCCCGAATAAATGGGACTTGCGCCATTCGCCTTGCTCTCCGCGGTCGTCCTTTGCGTCGCCGTGCATCCTCAGCTCCTGCTCCGCCACTCCGCGGACCCTCCGCGCCGGGAGATTTCCACCCGCAGATCTCGATTCCTTTAGAGTTTATTTTTTATATAATGTGAAGTCAGGGTCTAATTTCATTCTTCTGCTTGTGGATAACCATTTTTTATCACACAATTTATTGAAAACACTGTTCTTTCCTTACTGCTTGTACTTAGCACACTGGTCAAAAGTCCATTGAAAACTCAGCATGTAGGTGCATTGCCTTCCACCCATTGTGGGACATGATTCTTGGGGATGAGCCTCCCTGGTGCTGAGGGATTACTACCAAACACCAGCTGATGATGTAACTAGAAAAAGACCTTGAATAAAGAAGTCAACTCAGAACGACAGAATATCTCAGCCCACATGTAATATCAGGTGTTAAAAACTGTTTTTGGCTTTGGATAAAAAGGGGAAATGGAAAGGAAAAGTGAGTTTATATGGCAATGAGTCTCCATAAAAGAGATGGGAGGTCATCAGAGGGGTGATGCTTATGAACGCCTCAGGAGGGTACCAGAGACAGCCAAGGTAGATGGAAACCCAGGTGCTGGTTCTCCTGAGGGCTGCAGAGATCCATAGGTTCTATGGTCATGGCAGATGGCTCTGGAGTTCAGGGCCATGTCAGTTGGCCCTACTTGGGAGTTTGTGTTCCTGAGCATTATGGAGTTGGATTCAGATATGGCCTTTCTACACATGCCACTTCTGTTACTTTTACCAGACCTGTGGTTGCCATTTGGGTTGGTGTATGCTCAGGAGACCTGAATCTCTGGATTGTCCATGCGATGACCAGGCCCTAGACCTCAGCATACTTGCCACTCCTACCCTCTGGTTTCTTGGACTTACTCTGACCAGCTGACAGGGAGGCAAAGAGGGCCAACCACCACACCAGGGAGCCAAGAGTGCCTACAGCTGCAAGCAGGAGAATTGCATCCACCATCCATGTGGAATCTAAGCCCCTCTTGATGGAGAGTGGAACTGGTCATAACCATCTCAGGGTCCACAGGATAGAGGAATAGAGTATGGATTAGAGAGGACTTACTGGTGTTCTGCTAGGGAACTATTGGGATTAATAAGGGAAGAAACAGTAGTAGTGATGTGGAGAGGGTGGCCACGGTGGCTGCTGATGGTAGGGAGATGAAAGAAGAGATATGGTGTGGGGCCATTTTCAGGATTTGGAGTTGTCCTAGTTGGTGGTGCAGGGATGGATGCTAGATGTTGTGTGTCCTGTCGTGGCCCACTGGGTGGACTGGGGGAGAGTGTGGACTACGATGTGGACCACTATCCATGTGGTGCAGCAGTGTTCCAGAATGTATTTGCCAGGTGCAGTAGATGTGCCACAATGATGGAAGAGTTTGTTGATGTGGGAGGGGTGGGGTGGGGGTGGGGGTATATGGGGACCTCATATTTTTTGAGTGTAACATTTAAAAGAAAATAAAGAAGAAAAAAAAGTCAGTTGGCAGATGTCATCCTCATGGTGATATAAGATATATTCTGAAAATGTCTCCCATCAGAATCAACTAATAAAAGGACAAATCTGACATGCTTGGAACTCTGAAAGATAATAAAGACTGGAGAAAGAATCTGCAAATGCTTAATTAAAGAAATAGTAAAAAGATCTCCAAGATCAGGTAAGAGATTTCTGTTCAAGCTCTGTCAGTCCAAACACCTCAGTCTCACATGGTCCCAAGTGGTTTGGGAGAGACATAAAGGCACCATGGCCCTGGTCCCTCAATAAATGGATGCAGACTAACTAGCCACTCACAGAAGCATGTTAGAACCCCATACAAAATCAGGCACAGATCCAAGTCCTCAGAAATCCAGGGAAGAACAGAAGTAGCCAATGGGTGCAACATAAAAATGGTCATCCAAGTAAAAAAAAGAGAGAGAGAAAGAGACCATAACAGAAATTTTGGCAACAGGTACACATACTCAGTCAATCTTAGGTGATTGGACCACTGAAACACAAAATGGGCTTTGCTAGATTAATACGATTTTGTTCCCTGTGGCAGGATACCTGAATGAGTTAGAAACCGGTGGGTAGAAAAGCCTCACAAAAATAGGAGAAGGGGACTGAAATGCTATAAGACAGCATTACAGAACTGAAAAGTATAAGGAAAAAAATGAGGGAAAGAATTTAAATATATCATGGGAACTGGGAGGAAATTCTGCACAAAAACAGAGCAGATCAAGGTTCCCACAGATGGAAGAGAGAACATGAAACAATTGCACAAAAAGCACCATATTAAAATTTACCACACATCCAGGGCAAGAATCAAATGGAAAAAACTGAGAACACTTAAACAGTTAAAAATGGGCTACTCTAAATATAAAGAAGTTTGACAAATGTCAAAGTAGAGCATTAACACAAAGCCAATCAATTGAAAAAACTCCCTAGACAGGAGGGAGAAACTGACTTTCAGAGTTAACATATTAAAATAACCATTTTGGAGATTTTAGCGAAAAATCACAAGCCATACTAAGAAACAGGAAGATATGGCTCAGTCAAGGGAACAAATTAAAACTTCAGAGGAAAACAGAATTTAGAAAAAGTAAAGACATTCAAACAAATCTCCCAAATAAATTCAAGGAGATGAAGGAAAACATGACTAAAGAGAAGGAGAATATTGGGAAGAGACTGGCTAAGCATAAAGTATTTGAAAGTTTAAAAAAAAACATAACTTCAAAGGAGATTGTTCAAAAATTGAAAAGTTAACCTACTCAATGGGAGTTAATAGTTGAGATCCACTTATCTGATAAGGGCCTAATATCCAGCCCATATAAAGAAATTCTTGGGAAACGGACTTTGGCCCAGTGGTTAGGGCGTCCGTCTACCATATGGGAGGTCCACGGTTCAAACCCCGGGCCTCCTTGACCCGTGTGGAGCTGGCCATGCGCAGTGCTGATGCGCGCAAGGAGTGCCTTGCCATGCAAGGGTGTCCCCCGCGTGGGGGAGCCCCACGTGCAAGGAGTGCGCCCGTGAGGAAAGCCGCCCAGCATGAAAAGAAAGAGCAACCTGCCCAGGAATGGCGCCGCCCACACTTCCCGTGCCGCTGACGACAACAGAAGCGGACAAAGAAACAAGACGCAGCGAATAGACACCAAGAACAGACAACCAGGGGAGGGGGGGAAATTAAATAAATAAATCTTTAAAAAAAAAAAAAAAAAAAGAAATTCTTCATCTTCAAAAATAAAAGGACCTGCAATCCATTTATGATTTAAGAAATTATATGTAACCAGTACATTTAATTGAGAAATGTATGTTTTTACTCAACTGTTTCAAGTTTTTGTTTACATTTCCAATTATTCAATATACAAAATGAAGTTAAGAAAAATAAAGTGATGAAGATGTTCCAAAAAGAAAAATATGATCAAACAAACAAAAAAACAAAATTGGCATGAGGGTTGAATAAACACTTTTCCAAAGAGGAAATACAAATGGCTAAACAGCACATGAAAAGATGCCTAACATCACTAAGTATTGAGGAAATGCAAATCAAAACTGCAACGAGATATCACTTTACACATTTTAGGCTGATGGCTATTTAAAAAAACCCAGAAAACTACAAGTGTTGGGGAAGATGTGTAAGAATGGGTATCAACATACACTGCTGGTGGGAATAAAGAATTGTTCAGTCATTGTGGAAGGAATTTTGGCAGCCTATCAGAAAACTAATTATAAAATTACCATACCACTGCTGGGTATATGCCTGGAATATTTGAAAGCAGGGACACAAAGAGATATATGCACACCTCTGCTCATAGAGGCATTATTCACTGTTGCCAAAAGTTGGAAGCAACCCAAGTGTTCATCAACAGAAGAATGGATAAGGAAAATGCAGTATCTATATACAATGGATATTACTCAGTTGTAAGAAAAAAAATGAAGTATTGAAACATGCAACAATATGAATGAATCTTGAAGATCTTATGTTGAGTGAGTAAGACAATCTTAAAGGTAAATATTGTGTGTCCTTACTGAAATGACCTAAGCCTATTGAGAATATTCATAGAGCTAGAATCTGGAATATAAGTTATCAGGAGACAGAAAGGGAGTAGAGTGCATTGAGGAAATGCTCAATATGGGCAAAACCCAGGATTAGGTGGAAGGTGATAGTTTGGGTGTGGAAGCAGGTGATGATAGTGCAGATGCATGAATGGGGTGGATGTTGCTGGAATATGAGGCTGAGAAGGGCAGGGGTTTGGGGTGGAATATTCCTAGAACTTAGGGGAGGACTGGAGGAAGGAGCAGGTAAACTCTGGGGATTTATGGATCTGTGATTGGAACTATAGGGGAGGATCACTGGTAGAGGGTGTTGGTGGGTTGGATAAGGGGGAAAGTGTCCACCTGGGGCATTCTTCAATGGAATGTGAATGTGTTCATCTTGGCATAGGGTATTGTCTCAATGGGAGGAGACCCACACAATAAACAAGAAAATACCAAACTCTCACTCTGCAGAATCCAGTCATGTTCTCAATTAGAGGGGCAAGAATATCTCGAGTATATAGGCAGCACCCAATAAAATAAAACAGACCCATATGTCAAGGTGTCAGTATTAATGTGTGTAACTATGTACATTAGTTTCCAAAAATTGAAACTTCATGTTTGCTATTGGTTCTGAGGGCAGAGACAGCCAGGGGTAAGACAGGGCATCTTTGGGACATTGGATTCCTCTGTGTGATCTTGCACTGATGGATAAAGACCATTGGATAAAGGCCATTATATATTTTTTTCAGAAGCTATAAAGGTATACAGTGTAAAAGGCAAACCATAATGTAAACTGCTGAGAATGTTCTGTAGAAAAGATTCAACATTTATTCACCATTTGAAAAAACTGTACCATACTCATGTGGGATATTATTGGTAGGTCTGGATGGGAGGGAGGTTGTGGGATATATGGGAATCCCCTGTTTTTTCTATGTGACTTTTCGGTAACCTAAAACTTCTCAGTAAATAAAGTGTAAAAATTAGGACACTGGGGACACACACAGAAGAAATTGGCAATATGTATAAAAGGTCACAGATCTCACAGTGATTAAAGGCCCAATTCAATTTTTATTTTAATTTTTTTAATCTAAATTTTTGCTTTTAATTTTTAAATTTTATTAGTTATTTTTTCTTGGCTTTGTTTTGGGGGGGGGATTTGGGTTGCAGATGGGTTGTAACAGATTGGTTGTAGCATCACTAGTCCAGGGTGGCAGTGATGGGAGACTCGTGGATAGTGGTACAACTTGCGCATGCCACTAAGGAGTGTGAGTGGGTTCATGTGGACATACAATGTTGTCTCTGTGGGTTGTGACCAGACAATAACTGATGGAATATTGAACTCCCATCCTGGTGAATATTTCTACATTCTCGCATAGAGTGGTGAGAATCTTTGGAGTAACTGGGTAGTGTCTTGCAAGGGAGGGTGGGCCTTGTTATTGATGATTGTGAAATCAAAACTTAGTTTCATATTAATAATATATATTGCTTACAAGTTGTCTCCTGAGAGCCTCCTCATACTCAAATGTAGCCCCTTTCTAAGCCAAAATCAACATATTAATTCACTGCCTTCTCTGCTACATGGCACTCCCAAGGAAGAGCCTTTTGCACCAGGGATTAATACAAAGTACCACTAATAATGCATTTGAGAAAAACCTAGAACAAAAGGGGGGAAACTGAATGCAAAGGACTTTTTATGGCTAAGATATTTAAAAGTGAGTCAGGAGGTTATTCCAGATTTTACCTTCTGTACCTCTTAGTAGAAACTCACTGTCTGCAACAGTAAATAGTGTTTCAGTTAGGGGTGCTTTGTCGGGCTCTAGAGACATCTAGGCAGTGTAGGCATGGCAGACAATGCAAGGAATTTGGCACACTTTACCTTGGAATATATGATAACCCATCTACCCCAATGTATCTGAGGTAGAGATTCATTTATAATTTTCCTATACATGGCTTTATCATCATTGTATTTCAACATATAATTGACACTGCCTGTTGAATATATGTTCCAGAGACTTAATCTTCTGGCTGTTCATATGATGGGTGAGCCCTGAATCTCAGCAGAGTCACAGCCAACACCTACTCTCCTGTTCATCAGGCTCACCCAGCATAACCAACAAAAGGATGTGATGGACAATGCCCATACCAAGAAGCAGAGTATATTTAACTGCAAGCAAGACAGTTCCATCCATCTGCCCCATAGCACATAAGTCCCCTCCCAATCAGAAGCAGAAATTGCATCACCACCCCAAAATCTTTAAGAGAGAGGAATGAAAAACCTCTCTGCAGTACGGATTAATTAGACTTATTATTACCCTATCAATGGAAGAACTTGCTACAATAATATAAAGTAAATAGTCATGGAGGGTAGAGAGAGCAAAGAATAGGTGTAAATAGGGCATTTTGAGGCATTGGAATCATTCTGCCTGACATTGCAAATACTTTTGGCCTACTGGGCCTGAAATGTTGGGTGCCTGTGGATCCATTACCCAATATAGTAGAAGGGGACTGGTGTTTCATGAGCTTCTCCAGGCAAAGGCAGTCACTTTTAGTCTACACAGACTGAACTGTTGGGAATCAGTGGTTCCATTCCCATCCCCTAAAAGGCAAAAGTGAAAGAACTCCCTCAGCCTTACAGGTCATCTGTACGTGCAAACCACACATATGGATTAAATTTTTGTGCACTTAGAGGGTCCATCCCTACTTCTGGTAGGGGACAGATACTTCATCTGTCTACATGAGGAACTGTGATCATTTTAGACATACATGCCCTAGATTACTGTCCATACATGCAGCTCCATCCCTGCCTCAGGTATGATGGTTCATGAGACTCTCAGGGCAACGACAGATGGTGTTGACCTGCAAGACTTGAATTACATACAACTGTGACTCTGTCCCTACCACTGGCAGGGGAGAAAGTTGGGAGAATCTTCGTTAGTTCCTGGGTAAATTGTGGACAGCTTCAGCCTCCACAGCTTACAGCACCAAGTGCACCCTGGGCTCCTTCTATGCAACCAACAAGGAAAAAAGGGCAAGGAATCTCTAAACTAAAGTGAGAAGCTGTGTTCGGAATAAAATCATCTAGAAAACTGAACGTCAAGATACCAAAAAAAAAAACCACACCTCTTATATTTTTAATGTAACATTTTGTGTGAACCATGTATCTTTAAAAAAAGATAATGACAGAAATTTTTTAAAAATTTACCAACAAAAATTACAGTCTATATCAAAAAGACTTAGAAGAAAGGCCTCCAGATGACATAAGAAGTTGAGAAAATTAATCATAGATACTCTAACAAATCACCTTAATAAATTCAATGAAATGGGTAAAGAGATTAAGAGTATTAAGAAGACACCCAGGTCAGCTAACAGTTAGGTAAAGATGGTCAACCACCACACCAGGAAACTGAGAGAGCCTTCAACTGCAAGCAATAGAAATGCATCCATCAGCCATGTGGGATCTAAGCCCCTTCTCAATTGAGAGGTAGAGTGGACATTGCCATCCCAGGGTTCACAGGATGGAGGAATATAATATGGACTGGAGTGAACTTGCTGGTATTCTACTATATTACAATTGTGACTATAGCAATGGAAGAAATTTTATCATGATATAGAGACAGTGTCCATGGGATTTGCTGAAGGCAAGGAGAAGGAGGAAGAGGTGTAATATGGGGCACTTTTGGGACTTGGAGTTGTCCTGAAAGATTTTGCAAGGATATATGTCAGGACTTTGTAAAGCCTGCCATAACCCATTCGTTGACTGGGGGAGAGGGTGAACTACAATGTAAACTATGGTCCATGAGGTTTGACAGTGCTCCAGGGTGTATTCACCAAATGCAATGAATGTGCCTTGTTGATGAAAGGGAATGTTGATGTGGGAGGAGTGGAGGTGGATTGTGGAGTGTGATATATGGGAACCTCATGTTTTTTGATGCAATGTTTTATGTGATCTATTTATCTTTTTAAAAAAGACAATAAAATAATAATAATAAAAGAAGACACTGGTTAAGCACAAAGAATTTGAAAGTATACAGAACATATGGGAATGAAAGGCACAATAAATGAAATAAAAAATACATTGGAAGCATATGATAGCAGGCTTGAGGAGGCAAAATAACAATTCAGTGAGCTTGAAGAAATAGATTCTAAAAGCAAACAAAGAAAAGAAAAGAAGGGCAAAAAATTGGAAAAAGTCTCAGGGAACAAAATGATGGCAATAGTCATGGTGTGCCAGAAGGGGAAGAGAAGGCAAAAGAGTCAGAAGGAATATTTGAAGAAAGAATGGTAGATAATTTCCCAACTATATTGAAGGACGTAGATATCCATGTCCAAGAAGCACAATGTATGCCTGTCCAATTATCTGAATAGACCAACTGTGAAACACATAGTAATCAGAATGTCAAATTCCAAAGACAAAGAGAGAATTCTGAGAGTATCAGGAGAAAAATGATGCATAACATATATGGGATAACCAATAAGAGTAAATGTTGAGGCAATAACACAGTGGTATGATATATTTAAGATACTGCAAGAGAAAAAACTTCTAGCCAAGAATCTTATATCCAGCAAGATTGTCTTTCAAATATGAGGGCAAGTTTAGAATGATAACAGTTAAGTAGAAACTGAGTGAGTTTATATCAGAGACTGGCTTTGTAGGAAAAACTAAAGGAAGTGCTACAGCCCAAAAGAAAAGACATGAAAGAGACGTTTGGAAAAGGTCTGAAAATAAAGATTATATCAGTAAAAGTAACTAGAAGTGTCAAGAGAGTGGAGAAATGATATATGACAGTTAAGATCTAAAGGTCAAAATGGGTGAAATAAGAACTACCTTTAGAATAATAACATTGAATGTTAGTGGATTAAACTCCCCAATCAAAAGACAGGCTTGAGGAATGGATTAGAAAACATGAGCCATCTATAAGCTGCCTACAAGGGATTCATCTTAGACAAGTTACAGGAATAGACTGAAAGTGAAAGGCTGGGAAAAGATATTCTAGACATATAGCAACAAAAATAGCTGAAGTAGCCATATTTATATTGGATGAAAGAGACTTTAATACAAAACTATTATTAGAGATAATTAAGGATTTAAAAATTAATTTCTTTTTTCTTTTTTAAAGATATATAGATCACAAAAAATGTTCCATTAAAATATATGAGATGAAATTTAGCATGTCCTATATCCATCATTGCATAGCCTTGTGTGTGTATATGTATATATATATTTAGTTTTATAGATACTGCTTTTAATTTTCCTTGATTAAAGAGATGCTATAACATCTAAAAAATGCCCACTATTGGGAAAACTGGGCATCTTTTTTGGAATTCTTAAAATTTTGACTGCCTTTTTTTTAAAGTTACATAGATCACAAAAAATATTACATAAAAAATACAAGAGGTTCCCATATACCACACACCCCATCCCACCACATTCCTCCCACATCAACAACCTCTTTCATCATTTTGGCACATTCACTGCATTTAATGAATACATTTTAGAACACTGCTGCTCTGCATGGATTATAGTTTACATTTAATTTACAATCTCCCACAGTATTTTTAGTGGGTTATGACAGGATATGTAATGTCCAGCATTTGTCCCTGCACTATCATTTAGGACAACTCCAAATCCCAGAAATGCTGCACATCACATGTCTTCTACCCTCTCCATACCCTCAGCAATTTCCATGGCCAATGTCTCCATAACAATGATACAATTTCCTCAATTGCTAGAGTCACAGTAGTTCTATAGTAGAATGCCAATAAAGCCATTCTAACCATATTATATTCCTTCATCCTGTGGACCATGGGATGGTGATGTCCACTCCTCCTCTAGGTCAAGAGGGAGCTTAGATTCCACATGGTTGGTGGTTGTGATTCTCCTGCTTGCAGCTGTAAGCACTCTTGGTTCCCTGAAGTGGTGGTTGACCATCTGCATCTCCCTTTCAGCTGGCCTGGTAAGTCCAATGAACTGGAGAGTAGGAGTTGCAACACTGCTGAGGCTCAGGGTCCATCTGGCATATGGCCAGTCCAGAGATTCAAGTCTCCCGAATATACACTAACCCCAGCATCAACCTCAGGTTCATTAAAAGTGACAGTAGAGACAAGTGTAGAATTGTGACATCTGAGTACAGTTCAACCACACTCAGGAACACAAATCTAAAGTAGGGCCCACTGACAAGGCACTGAACTCCAGAGCCATCTGCCATGACTTTAGAACCTATGTGTCTCCATAGGCCTCAGGAGAACCAATACCTGAGGTTGTATCTGCTTTGAATATCTTTTAGATCCTGCTGACATGCATGTAAGTGCAACCCCTCTGATCACCTCCCAACTCATTTTGAAGATCCCTAGTCATATAACTCATTTGTCTTTACAATTAGCCCCCTTTTATTCTAGGTCTTTTTCTAGTTGCATCACCAGCTAGTGATGGGTAATAATCCCTTGGTGCCAGGGAGGCTCATCCCAGGGAGTCATGTTCCATGCTGAGGAAAAGGTAATGCATTTACATGCTCAGTTTGGCTTAGAAAGGGGTCACATTTGAGCAACATGGAGGCTCTCAGGAGATAACTCTTATGCACACTACAGCTCTAGGCTGAGTTGATATTTCAGGCACACAGCCATTCATAAGCATAGTCATCAGGATCAAGCACTCATCATTGGACCATTCTTCTTCACTGGTCTTTCCCCTTGCACTTGGGGGACTGTTGCTGTTCCATCAAAGAATGTGACAGTACTCCCCTGGCTAGGAACTCAGTACTCCCTCAACTGTCATTTGTAACTGTAAGTACTATGAAAATACCCAATGAATACCAAAACATTTTTACATACCCTATATTCATGCCCTGGAAAACTTCCTCCCAGCCATGTGGCCCCCATCAATAGCACCCTACACTAGTGTTCCTCTTCTACCATAGTTGAATCTCTCTGTGATCTAAATCTTCTTCAAAAAATGAAGCCTAATATATTGCCAAATTCAATCCATGGGAAAATGAAATGGTAACAATAGATTTAAAGATTAGAAATAGTATATATACTAATTTAGAAAATCTAAAATAAAGTAAAAAATAAATTGAGGTAGTAAAAATGAAAAATATCATAAAACTTTAATTTGATGTTTTGCTTTTCATCACTTGAATTGGTATTACCCGTATGTACAGTGGCAAGGCAAGTTCTTTCATTCCTTCCTCAGTGACTACACTTTTTAAAAAAATTTTAATTTCATCTTAAAAGAGTTTTAGATCACAGTAAAGTTACCTACACAATATAGGGGACTCCCATGTGTACAAACATCAAATCCTTTTCCCCCTTCTCCAGCAATGATCTTTTTACATATTCATGTTATATTTGCTACAGTTGATGTACTGATATTTATCTGTAGCTACCAAACATGGTTCCATTTTGGATTACATTATGGTTTATATTTTAGACTGCACAATATAAAAAATTTTAGTTACATTATGGTTTACATTTTAACCTATAGGCTTTTATACATTTTTGGTGAAATTTAATGTGTCCTATATCCATCATTGCATGATTTTGTGGAACACTTCCATTGCCCCCCAGTTACCCTGCTTCCATTTATTCTATTCCTCTCTCCCCCTCCTCTCAGTACCCACAGTGACAACCAAGCTTCACTGCTTGGAGGACCAGAGTCACAGATACTTGCAACAAGGCTGAGGACCTTACACACTAGACTGTCCTCCCCCATTGCGAACCACCAATTCTCTCTATTGAACTATTTCCCTATGTTTGAGAACATCAGGCCTCCCTAGAATGGGAGTAAACCTCCCCAGTCATTGTATGGGTCTCCACCTAAAGATATAACACTCAAATACAAAATGAGCACTCACACACTCCCTAGAAGTCTTCTCAAGTGCCAGATGCTCCACATTAAGCACCTTAAACAGGTAACCCTTCCTTATACTTTCTAAAGAGTTTTCTCAACTTTATAGTTTCATCAACATATGCAACAATCTCCCATATTCATTGTTCCCCCAAACCCTTCCCCCAATTCCTTGGGCCATCTGACCCATCCTCCCATTCCAAGCCCCTCTCAAGCCTGCACAGCCCCACCCAAAAGTATCCCTAGACCCCCATATTACCCTTTCCTATTGTGGGAAAATAGTGGGAACATGATTTGATGTTGAAACATTTCCATAACACAGACAAAAGTGCAGGCTTAGCAACACCTGGTCTTAACTAGATGGAACACCATCTGGTCAGCATGAAAAAACGTTTGCATGAGGAGGCATTTGAACTTTGTTTGACCTGTTCCTTATTATTGTAAATGTTGCACCCATTCCTTATTATTATAAATAACAAACAGCTGCTTGTTAGTTCCTAAATAAATCAATGTGGTAAGTAGGGTCGAATCTCTCAATTCCAGAAGCTGTGAGTCCTGTGGTCCCATCTTTATTTCCTTTCTTGTGTTTTTCTCTCTGCCCTTTACTTATTAAATTCTGCATCATCTTCCCTTTAAGCCAAACTAGGGGTGAGCTGATCTCAGCGATTGGCACATGAACAGGGAATTAAATGGAAGAAGGATTGCTTTGAGCAAAACTAAAGTCATAATGGTGCAGAGCTCTGAGGGTTTTGGAAGGCCTTCATAGTCTTGGAAAGTAAGGACACTCTAGTGTATTTTCACAGGGTTATGATGGGAAGTGAGACAGTTCATCAAAATATTGCCTATAAGTCTGTCTCTTGGAACAGCACCTCAAAGCAGGAGAAGCCAAGGCTAGTGAGCCTCATATTTAAAACTCCTACAGATTATTACTTTAGAACTCTTACAGATTATAGTAAAATATTTTCCATAGTTCCCAGCATTCAGAAGTTTAGAATTAGTAGACCTGAGAAAGAGTGGGAAAAGAGTTTAAAAAATTATATGTAGAAGGTGTTTTTCTCCCTGTTGCTATTTGGCCCAGTTTGACTATCATAAAATCTGTTTTGGAACCCTTGCAAACAGAAGATGAGGAGGAGGAGAACGAGGATAGAGAATGTAATGACGTTCCTCTCACTGAATCTTTTGATGATACTAAATCTAAAACTGTTCTTTCTTCAGCTCCTTCATTAACTGACTTTAAAAAGTCACTTTCCCTTCCACTGACACCTCCTCCTCTTCCTTCCATCCTGGGAGATGCTCAGCCAAGTTTGTCAGATTTACAATAGGGCATTTTACAAACTAGAATGGAGGGTGACTTGGAGGTGCATCAAATGACTTTTCTGGTTAACATGAGAAATAATATCTCCCAGAGTTGATCCTCAAAGCCTGAATGGAGTTAAATTGTGCCAGAACATAGGGACAGAGGGCCAACATGCTACAATGATGGCCAATCAATAGCAGCAATGAGAATAAATAAGAGGCTCCCTGGAAAATGTTTTAATTGTGGAAAAATTGGTCCTATGAGAAAAGATTGTCAGAAAAGGTCTGAGCAAATCCTTAAACTCATGTTACATAAACATAAAGGCTGAGACAGAGACACTGCATGTGCAGTTACACAAAACATTATTCACTCTTAATTTTCTTAACTGTGGAACAACCCTGGAAGGGACAGCAGCTGAAAGGTATTTCCAAAACAATTCTAAAACTCAAACTCAAACTCTGTTTGAAAAACCTTTAATTTTGTGGAATAATCCACATGGTCAACATGAAAGCTGTTAACTTGGTTTGCTTGTATTTCCCCAGGTGACAGAGAATGTCCTGAGTGGGTGCCAGCTCATCAAATAAAACCATATCATGGGTGCAAAAAGACAACAAAAGTCCCTGTGGAACCCAGAATCTCTGGTCATGCAGATGGAGAGACTGATGCTGAAAACTACATGGCTGGGTCTCACTCTGAAGACTAGAGCAGCTTCACCCCCAACATGGGGACAAATCAAAAATCTAAGTCAAGAAGTCAAACAAGGGTTGGAAAAGGAGGAATTGACAGTTACTGCTCCCAACTTGGTGCTAGCTATATTAGCTATAATAAAAGCCATTGTAAGAGCTCAGCTAGATCTTATATCAGGATTGAGTCTTTGCCTGATATGCATGCTTTGCTATTCTTACAAAAAGTGTTTAAGCATGCAAAAAATGTTTGTAGGAGTATTAATAGTAGCTATTATGGGCATTATTGCCCTTTTTATATTATCTACTGTTTCTAGAGTGGCTTTACATCAAAGCACCTAAACTAAAGAATTTGTTTAAGCATGGCATCATAAAGCAAGTATGGCTTGGGGAAATCAAATTAAACTCAATGAAGAAATTGATTCTAAGTTAGTAGATTTGAAACTACTTTTGTGTTTGTCTGCTTTATCAATGTCAGTGTGTGTGTTGTAATTGTTTTAGTGTGCTGTAATTGTTTTTGTGATTGTTCATTGCCAGTGTATATTTTGATACCTCTGGATGGTGATATAATTTGATAAATAAAAAGTTCTGAAAGAGCTCTATTCAAATAGCCAAAAATTAAATAAGTGCTTTTATTATTACCTAAGTTTAAAATGCTAATGAGATCTCTATAGTAATAAAAATTGTAAGTCTTGATTAATAAAATTACTATGTCTCTTCATAAAAAAATAGTTCTTGCTTAAACTGAAATGAATAGTTTAGTTTTCTTCATAGGATAAAGTGAAAGATGTAAAAGTTAAGAGAATATTGAAAAAGGTAGAGTTTGTGAGACTGCTAACTGAAATTTAATAAGGTGCATTTTGTCCTAAAATACAATGGTTAGTTTTATAAAATCAGAAATGGAGATATGTGGGACAGAACTAGTATGCATACAGCAAGTTGGAAAAGTATTGTGGTAGCTTTCAGTGAGATGATGTGGTTTGTAAAATTAAACAAGCCTGAATGAATACAAAAGGTGCAAAAACTGTGTGGAATGGTTAATAATGGACTTTTGTAGCTCTTCCTCAAGGCTTTCTGCCCTGGCCTGATGGCAATGAATGTGGCTGCATAGAAGAAACCTGTGGCAGTGACCCTACTGATGATATTATGTTACTGAGTACTTTTTTCTGTTTCAAAATTAAAAGAAACATCAGAGACAATGGTACATTAAGGGCCTGGAATAGGCAAAAAATTGGGACATGCTGTATCCATTACTACTCTATGAAATTCTTAAATGTTTCCTTGGGTGAAACAAAACTATACCATCTACTGTAATGGATAAAGTACAATGTTTTCTTATGTTAATGAACTTTATAATAATGTTGGAATACTAAAAATCTTTCATCCCTCACTTAGTTCAAAACCATTATATGTGTTCATTTAAATAACCCCTTCGAGCAGCAAGAAATCACAAAATCTCCCATCACTGCTTTACAAAAAACAAAAAAGGGGGAAATGTTGTGGAAAATAGTAGGAACATGGTTTGAAGTTGAAACGTTTTTAAATGTAGACAAACAGTGCAAACTTGGAAAACTGGGCCTTGGCTAGACGGAACACCGTCTGGTCAGAATGAAAAAATGTTTGTGTGATGAGGCATTTGAACTTTGTATGACCTGTTCCTTATTATTGAAAGTGTTGCACTTGTTCCTTATTATTGTAAATAACAAACACCTGCTTGTTAGTTTCTAAATGAATCATTGTGGAAACTAGGGTCCAGGCTGTCTGTTCCAGAAGCTGTGAGACCCTTAGTCCCATCTTTATTTCCTTTCTTGTGTCTTTCTCTCTGTCCTTTATTTCTTGAAGTTCTGCTTTGCCTTCCCTTCAAGCCAAAGTATTGCTAAGCTGGTCTCAACACTTTCCCTGGACAAATACTTATCTCCACTTTATCATAGATTTCACCCATGTAGGCATCAGCTCACAATCTTCCATTCCTCCCCCCACCCCCTTAATTTCCTGCAAACTTATACTTCAGTCTCTAGCTGTCTGAGACAGCTTGGTTTTCTTATTTCATGTCAGAGAGTTCATGTAGTATTTGTCCTTCAATGCCCAGCATGCTTCACTCAACATAAGGTCCTCAAGATTCATGCAAGTTATCCTAAGTGTTTTTACTGTTTTCTTCTTATAGCTGAGTAGTATTCCATTTTATGTATATAATACATTTTGTTTATTCATTCCTCTGTTGACGGGCATTTGTGTTGATTCCAAATTTTGACAATAGTGTATAATGTCACTGTGAACATTAGTGTACATATATTGGCTTGTGTTCTTGTTTTCAGTTCTTCTGGGTACCATTGCTGGGTTCCATTGCTGGGTCATATGGCAAAGCTAGTTGTTTGGAGAAACCACCAAACTGTCTTTCAGAATGGCTGGATCCTACTGCATTCTGACCAGCAGTGGGTGAAGGTTCCCATTCCCCCACACCCCCTCCAACTTTTGTAGTCTTCTGTTTTTTTGTTAATAGCCACCAGTCTAATGGGAGTAAGATAGCATCTCATTGTAGTTATGATTTGCATTTCCCTAATAGCTAGTGATTCTGAACATCTTTCCATGTGCTTTTTAGCCATTTGTGTTTCTTCTTTGGAGAAGTGTCTGTTCAAATCTCCTGCCCATTTTTTAAAGTGTGTTGTGTGTATTTTTATTTTCAAGACATAGGATTTCTTTATGTATGCAGGATATTAGTCTCCTATCAGGTATATGGTTAACAACTATTTTCTCCCATTGGTTAGGCTGTCAGTTCACTTTCTTGACAAATTTCTTTTAGGTGCAAAAGGATATAATTTTGAGGAGGTCCCATTTACCTATTTGTTCTTTTCCTGCTGTCTTTTGGGTGTGAAGTTCATGAAGCCATTTCCTGTAGATGCTCTCCTACATTGTATTCCAAGGTCTTTATGGCCTTGGCCCTTATAGATAGGTCTTTGATCCATCTTGAGTTTATTCTTGTATAAAGTATGAGATGGTAATCCTCTTTCATTCTTTTGCATATGGATATCCAGTTCTCCAAGCACCATTTGTTGCAGAGGACATTCTCTCCCAGTTGAGTGGGCTTGGCAGCCTTGTCAAATATCAGATGGCAGTATATGTGAGGGTATTTATCACAACTCTCAATTTGGTTCCATTGGCTAGTATATTCATCCTTGTTCCAATACCATGCTATTTTCACCACTGTAGCTTTGTAGTATGTTTTGAAATCAGGTAGTGTGATTCCTCCAATTTCATTTCTCTTTTTCAAAATGTCTTTGGGCTATTCTAGGTCTCTTTTCTTTCCTAATATATTTCATTGTTAGTTTTTCTAGTTCATTAAAAAATGCTGGGTTGATTTTTATTGAGATTGCATTGAATCTGTAGATTAGTTTGAGTATGATAGACATCTTAATGATATGTAGTCTTCCTCTCCATGAACAGGGATATTTTTTCATTTATGTAGATCTTCTTTGATTTCCTTGAACAGTGTTGTGTAGTTTACTGTATATAAGTCTTTTATATCCTTAGTTAAATTTATTTTTAGGTATATTATTTTTTAAGTTTACTATTATAAGTGGTATTTCTTTCTTGATTTCCTCCTGAGATTGCTCATTATTGGTGTGCAGAAATGCTACTGATTTTTACGCATTGGTCTTATTCCGTGTGATTTTACTAAACTCATTCATAAGTTCTGGAAGCTTTGTTGTAGATTTCTCAGGGCTTTCTATGTATAGGATCATGTCATCTGCAAATAGTGAAATTTTTACTTCTTCCTTTTCCATATGGATGCCTTTTATATCTGATTCTTACCTCCATGCTCAGCAAGTACTTCTAACACAATGTTAAATAAGAGTGGTGATAGTGGGCATTCTTGTTTTGTTCCTGATGTTAGAAGGAAAGATTGAAACCATGGACACCATTAACACCATTGAAAATGATGTTAGCTGTGGGTTTTTTATATATACCCATTATCATGTTTAGAAAGTTTCCTTCTCTTCCTATTTTTTGCAGTGTTCTTATCAAGAAAGGTTGCTGTACGTTGTCAAATGCTTTCTCTACATCTATAGATATGATAATGTGATTTCTTTCCTTCAATCTGTTTATGTCATGTAATGCATTGTTTCATTTTCTTATGTTGAATCATCCTTGCACACCAGGAATGAAATCCACTTGGTCATGGTGTCTAATTCACCTAATGTGTTTTTGATTACTATTAGCAAGTATTTTGTGGAGGAATTTTGCATTTGGTTCATTAGAGAGATTGGCCTGTAATTTTCCTTTCTTGTGGTGTCTTTGTTTGAATTTGGTATTAGGATAATGTTGGCATCATAGAATGAGTTAGGCAATCTTCCCTCTATTTCAATTTTTTTGGAACAGTTTAAGCAAGATTTGTGTTACTTCCCTTCGTTATAGAATTTTTGGTAGAATTCATCTGTGAAGCTGTCTGTCCCTGGGCTCTTCTTAGTTGGGCAGTTTTAAATGACTGATTCTATCTCTTTACATGTTTTTGGTTTGTTGAGATCATCAATTTTTTTTCTTTTGTCAATGTAGGCTGCTTATGTGTTTCTTAGAATTTGTCCACTTCCTCTAAATTGTCCTTCTTGTTGGCATATAGATTTTCAAAGTATCCTTTTATGATATTCTTTATGTCTGTGTGATCAGTGGTGATATACCCTTTCTCATTTCTTATTTTGTGTATTTACATCTTCTCTCTTTTTTTGTTAGTCTAGGTAAGAGTTTATTAATTTTATTGATCTTCTCAAAGAACCAGCTCATTGTTTTGTTCATTTTTTCTAGCACTGTCTTATTTTCTATTTCATTTAGTTTTGTTCTGATCTTTGTTATTTCTTCCTTTCTTCTTCCTTTTGGGCTAGTTCGTTGTGTTTTTTTAAGTAATTCCTCCAAGTGTGCACTTAGGGCTTCAATTTTAGCTTTTTCTTCTATTATGATGTATGAATTTATGGCTATGAATTTTCCTGTCAGTAAAGCTTTGGCTGCATCCCATAAGTTTTGATATGTTGTGTTGTCATTTTCATTAGTTTCAAGGTAGTTCCTGATTTCCTTTGAGATTTCCTCTTTGACCCACTGTTTGTATAAGTATGTGTTGCTTAGCTTCCATATTTTGGTGCCTAATCTGGTTCTCTGGCTCTTGCAGATTTGCAGCTTCATCCCACTGTCCTCAGAAATCATTTTGTATTATTTCAATCTTTTTGAACTTGTCGAGAAGTTCTCAGTGGCCTAACATGTGGTCAATTTTGGAGAATGATCCATGTATCCTTGAGAAGAATGTATATCTTGCTGTGTTTGGGTGGAATATTCTGTATATGTCTGTTAGGTCCAGCTCCTCTAATATATTGTTCAAAGTCTTTGTTTCATTATTGAGTCTCTGTTGAGATGTTCTGTCTAATGTTGATAATGATGTATTAAATTTCCCTACTATAATTGTGGTGGTATCTATTCTTTCATTTTGTTTTTCCAGTGTTTGCCTCACATATTTGGAGCTGCCATGGTTAGGAGCATAAACGTTGAAATTGTCCTTTATTCTTGAAAGATTATCCATTTTACTAAATTTTGTGTCCATCTTTGTCTCTCACAATAGTTTTGCATTTAAATTCTATTTTGTCCTATATTAATATAGCTACTCCTGCCCTTTTTTGGTCATTGTTTGCTTTTAAGATTGTTTTCCAGACATTCACTTCCAACCTCCTTGAATCCCTGGGTCTAAGGTGGGTCTCTTTTAGACATCTTATAGATGGGTAATGTTTCTTTATCCATTCTTCCAATCTATGTCTCTTGACAGGTGGGTTTAATCCATTGACATTCAGTGTTATTACTTTTGAGGAATTACTTACATTAGCCATATTTTCTTTGGATTTGTGTACTGCATATGCTGTTTTTTCCCCCCTCTTTTTGTCTTTTCAGTTGTTCTTGCACTCTCCTCCAGTTCTGTCTGTCCTGTCTTTTTCTAGGAAGGATATTCTATTAAAATAAATGTGACTATTTACCAGGATAAAAGAACAATCCCAAATGTATATGCACCTAACCATGATGCCCTAAGATACATGAGACAAACACTGGCGAAACATATGGGAGAAATAGATATCTCTCCAATAATATTTGGACATTTCAATACACCACTCTCAGAAATGGATAGAACATGGGGACAGAGGATCATAAAGAAACAGAAAATTTGTATAATATGAAAAATAGCTAAAGCTAATATACAAATAAAGAACATTGCATCCCCAAGTAGCAGGACATATGCACTTTTCAAGTTCTTATGGACCTTTCTCCAATATAGACCATATTTGTTCACAAAGGAGATCTCAATAAATTCAGCAAAATTGAAATTATATAGAGGACTGTCTCTGATCATAAGGGATAATGTTGAAAATCAATAATAGGTGGAAAAATGGAAAATTCAAAAATATAAGGAGATTAAATAGCACATTATTTTTCTGTGAGTCAAAGAGTAAAATTCAAGAGATATTAACAAATAGCTTGAGATGAGTGAAAATGAGAATCAAACAAAGAGCCTATTGGATGTGAAGGCCATGCTGAGAGGGAAATTTATAGCCCTCACTGCATATATTATAAAAGAAGAAAGAGCTAAAATCAATGATCTAACTATACAGCTTGGGGAATCTACAAATTGAACAGCAATTTAATCACAAAACAAGTAGAAAAAATGAAATAACAAAGACCAGAGCAGAAATAAATGTAATTGAGTACAATAAAAACAAAATCAATGGAGAGAATTAGCAAAATAAAATGTTGGTTCTTTGGGAAGATTAACAAAATCACCAAACCCTTAGCTAGGATGTCAAAGAAGAAAAGAGAAAAGATGGAAAATAATTAAATTTTTAAAAGTATAAATTGAAATATTGCTATTGACACCACAGAAATAAAAAAGGATCATGATAAGATACTATGAACAACTGCAATTCCAAAAAATAGACAATGTATATGAAACGGAAAAATTCCAGGAATCACAAGAGATTGAAACACTCATCAAACATCTTTCCAAAGTGAAAATCCCAGGAACACATGGTCTCACATGTAAATTCTATCAAGCGTTCAAGGAAGATTTATTACCAATCTTACTCAAGTTCATACAAAATAATTGACAAAGAAGGAATGCTACCAAACTTATTCTATGGAGCTAATATCACCCTCATGCTAAAGCCAGATAAAGATATTATGAAAATGAATATTACTGGCTCATTTCCCTAACAAATAGAAATGACAAAATCTTCAATAAAAGATACTTGCTAATTGAATCCAACAGCACATTAAAAGAATCATTCATCATGATTAAGTGGGTTTTGTATTGGGCATGCAAGTGTGGCTCAACACAAGAAAATCAATCAGTGTAATACACTACATTAGTATATCAAAAAAGAAAAATCATGATTCTATCAATTGATACAGAAATAGAATTTGACAAAAAAAGAGCATCCTTTCTTGATAAAAATACTGCAACAGATAGGAATTGAAGGAAATTTTCTCAACATGATAAAGACACTATATGCAAAATACCCAGTTAACATTTTACTCAATGGTGAAAGACTGAACACTTTCCTATTGAGAACAGGAACAACACAAGGATATCCAGTTTTACCACTGTTGTTCAATATACTGCTAGAGATTCTAGCAAGAGCAATCAGGCAAGAAAAAGAAATAAGAAGCATCCACATTGAAAAAGAAGTACAATTTTTTGCTGTTTGCAGATGTATGATCCCATGCCTAAAAAGCCCAGAAAAATCTACAACAGAACTGCTAGAGCTAATAAATGATTTCATTAGAGTAACCAGACTCAATATTCATACTTAAAAAACAGTGGTGTTTCTTTATAATCATAAGTGCATTTTAAGGATGAAATCAGAAAAAAATTTCACTTACAATAGCCACTAAAAGAATCAAATATAATAAGATGCAAAAATCAAAGAAAGTCTACAACTGCAAGCAGAAGAATTGCATCCATCAGCCATGTGGGATCTAAGATCCTCTCAATTCAGAGGTGGAGTGAACATCGCTATCCCAGGGTCCTCAGGATAGAAGAATAAAATATGTATTAGAATTGACTCACTGGTATTTTACTAGAGAATTATTGTGACTCTAGCAAAGGAAGAAATTATATCATTGATGTGGAGACATGGCCACGGGAGTGGTCTAAGATGTGGAGAGGGAAAAAGAGGCATGATATGGGGCACTTTTGGGACCTGGAGTTGTCCTGAATAATTTTGCAGGGACAGCCGCAGGACATTGTATATCCTGCCATAACATACTGAATGGACTAGGAGAGAATGTAAACTACAATATAAACCATAATCCATGCTGTGTAGCAGTGCTCCCAAATGTATTCATCAAATGCAATGATTGTACCATACTAATGAAAGAAGTTTTCTATGTGAGAGGAGTGGGGGTTGTAGGGAGTGGGGTATATGGGATCCTCTTCTATTTTGTAATGTAACATTTTGTGTGATCTATGTATCTTTAAAAAAAGATAGGTAGCAGACTTGGCCCAGTGGTTAGGGTGTCTGTCTACCACATGGGAGGTCCACGATTCAAACCCCGGGCCTCCTTGACCTGCGTGGAGCTGGCCCATGTGCATTCTGATGCAGGCAAGGAGTGCCGTGCCATGCAGGGGTGTCCCCTGCATAGGGTAGCCCCATGCGCAAGGAGTGTGTCCCATAAGGAGAGGGGCCCAGCACGAAAGAAAGTGCAGCCTGCCCAGAAATGGTGCTGCACACACGGAGAGCTGACACAACAAGATGATGCAACAAAAAGAAACACAGATTCCCGTGCCACTGACAACAAGAGAAGTGGACAAAGAAGACGCAGCAAATAGACACAGAGAACAGACAACTGACGTGGGAGGTGGGGGGAAAGGGGAAATAAAAAATAAATAAATAAATCTTTAAAAAAAAAAGAAATGATAATAAAAAAGTATAAAAAAATAAAGAAATAATGTGGGAATGTGGATGGGGGATGTAGCTCCATCGTTGAGCTCCTGCTTTCAAATTATGCAGTTCTGGCTTTACTCCTCAGTACCTCTTAGTGAATTAATTAGTTAATTAAAAAACAATATAATGATATAATGTAAAATAAATGCTAAAGTTTGTTCTGCATGCTGAAAAAAAAGCAGGATAGACAAAGTTGGAGGAGAGTGTAAGAACACCTAGAAAGACAAAAAGGGAAATAAAAATAACGTGACATACAAAAATCCAAAGAAAATATGCCTAATGTAAGTAATTCCTTGACAGTAATAAGACTGAATGATAATGGATTAAACTCACCAGTCAAGAGACACAGATTGGCAGAAAGGGTAAGGAAATATGCATCTATATGCTGTCTACAAGAAACCCACCTTAGACCTAGTGATTCGAGGAAATTGAAAGTGAATGGCTGGAAAACAATCTTACAAACAAACAACAATCAAAAAAGTCAGGTGTAGCTATACTAATATTGGACAAAGTAGATTTTAAATGCAAGACTATTGTGAGAGACAAAGATGGACACTATATATTCGGAAAAGGGATAATCTTTCAAGAAGAAAGAACAATCATGAACATTTATGAACCTAACCAGGGTACTTCAAAATACACATGGCAAACACTGGGACAAGTAAGTGGAGGAATAGATGCCTTTACAATTATAATGGGCTACTTTAAATACACCATTATCGTCATTAAAACATCTCAACTGGAAATCAGTAAGAAACAAACATTTTGAATAATATGTTAGAGGATCTGGACCTAACAGATATATACAGGATACTATACCCAAAGACAGCAAGATATACTTTCTTATCATTTGCACATAGATCATTTTCCAAGAGAGACTTCATGCTATGTCTCAGAGAAAGTCTCAATGAATTAAAAAACATTGAATTCATATAAAATAATTTCTCTGACCACAATTGAATGAAGCTGAAAATCTACAAGGGCCAGAGAACAAGGTTATGCACAAAAGAATGGTTTGTCTCTTGAAGTTAGGGATGCAAAATTTAGAAAAAATGGTAATTTTATAATTATGAATTTCAGGCAGCAACCACCAGGTTCAAATGTATCTGGTGATACATAAAAAATAGGTGTACAGTTAAACTTGTGCACTTACAAAACAAACGTGCATAAGGTCATAGGGGACTCCCATACAACATCCCACTATAAATACCTTGTATTGTTGTGAAATATTTGTAACAGATTAGGGAACGGGCATTGTCAAAGGATAGCTACTAACTACAGTCCATAGGTTATATTTGAGGTACTTTCCCCAACCCACTCCCTCATGTTATTTTTTTTGTTCATAAACAATTGTACCACATTAAGCAAAAAGAGAGAGAGAAATATCGAAACAACACACACACTTTCGTTTGTATTCATGTACATGTATGTCTGCATATTAATGGATAAATTTCTATATCTGTATAAATCAGACAAATTGCTCATTTTCCAAGAATATTAATAAAGGGAATAGTATGTTAAGAAATCAAAATTAATCATAATTGCACATATGACAAATTACTTTAATCTTAAAATCCATGTTTCTTTTTTCTATATTAAATTGTTTTCTATATTAAAATTTTAATTGTTTAGTGTACAGTATATCTTTCGTTTCTTACCTCAAAATTTATATTTTAGTTGTATGTCTTTAAAATTTTTTCCAGCTGAATATCATCAATAAGTATTTATAATTAAGAAGGGCAACTGATATATTTTATTTACTCTGATAATGTTAATATTTCAGTTTGGATTTACCAATTTACTTATTATGGGATCTTTATTATACCTGGTCTATCTTCTTATTTCTATAAACTTTCTTCAGTACTGGTTTCTAAAAATAATGCAACACTTTAACTCTTTTTTGGAAGTTATATACTCAACATCTCTTAATATTTTTAGCTTAAAATGCCAGCATAATTTAAAAATTGAATCGTGGTATAAAGTTATTTAAGTTCTCCAATCCCTATTTTGACAATAGAAGGGCATTAAATCACTGCTCTACATACTTCCACCCACCATTTCTTATTGGTGATATATTTTTAAAAAGCAAATACACTTATGCAGGGCAAAGCTTAAACTCAATAGAATTTCACAAACTGAAATATATGCACTCTATATCTGCATGCACTCTGAATCTATAGGCAGCCCCTTGGTCATGGGAGAAAATATTGTCAGCCTCCCCATCCCTACCTTGTCTGTGCCCCTTCTACTAACTAACCCTCAGAATAACTATTGTTACATAGCCTACTTTTGTTGGTTATTAATTTGTATAAATGAAATAGTACAATATGAACTCTTTTACATTTTGTTCCTAAACACTCCTTATGTTCTTGGTGAATTTACCTATATTGCAGTATGTTTTGGGTAACATTTATAAAGTTTCATGTGTAGCATTTAGTTGTGGAAACACTAACCTATTAATTTAATTATTATGCTGTTGCTGGTCCTGTGAGGTGTTTTCCGTTTGAGCTCATTATGAATAATTCTAATGTGTAAATTCTAGAACTTGTGTTTTGGTGACACATGTACAAAATATTGTTGGGTATTTTATGTAGCAGTGGAATTCTTAGGTCATAGGTTTGCATCTGTTTCTTTATCATTAGATTCTGCTATAAATTTTCCAAACCTTTTTTACCAATTTCACACCCAACATATATGAGATTTCTGGTGTATCCACATCCTTACCAACACTTGGTTTTGTCATTTCCCTTTTAGTCTTATGGTTGGTGTTTCATGATATAAGAAAGTGGTTTATTTGAATTGCCTTGATTACTGAGGAAACTGAAGATCTTTTCACATGTTTATTCACCATTGGGAACCTCTTTGTTGAAGTGTTGGTTGGTTTACTTTTTTCATTTTTTTCGTTGTTTGTCTGCCTTTTTCTTGTTTGTTTTCTTTCCCTATATATACTGATACCAGTTCTCTCTCTCTTTCACCTCTCTATTTACTTCTTTTTTGATGAAGATAGCCTCTTAATTAAATATAATTTTAGGTTGACTTTTTCCTATGCCAGAAGTAGCTTCCTACTAGAAAATCATATAAATGTACTTGTTAAAAGTTTCCCCCTTACAAGGTTTATAATGATTAACTGATTACAAGGTTTACAATGGTTAATAAACAGTGACTTGCATTTCTGTGACATAGAGCAGCCCCCTATCCAGAGCCTATGTGTTTGGTTGAAAAAGCCATAGACTATGTTCAGAGATACAACTCAATTCTTCACAAAGATAGACAAAGGAGCCACATGGCCTCACCAACTCCTCCCCTCCTGCCCCTCTAGAATTCATTACCCCTATCCATACAAGAGAAATAATTCACATCTACAGTTCCCTATTGGCCCTCAGGTCTTATCAAGCCCCACCTCCATCTGACTAAGTATTTTCCCACCGATAGATGTGCTTCATGAATTCATGACCACCTCTGCCAGGGGCAGGTTGACATTTATTCTTCAGACCCACTCCTTTGGGAAAGCTTCCCAATAAAATTTCTTTCTGCAATCATCAGTCTCTGTGACCCTGTGAGTGCTGTTTTCTTCCTAAAGTACTTTATTACTCGTCTACAACTTCCATTATGTTTAAAATTCAGATTAACAATCAAGGTAGAATCAAAATACCTATGCCTGTATTTCAATTCCTGTATCATTAAGTAAAAAAGAAAATATTCTTGGGAATTTCAGGGAAGGGAGGAATTCAAACATTTAGAAATCTGTTGAATACAGATGTATACATCACCATCCTATCTTGCTTAATATCATATGGGGAGGGAGTGTGAAAAGCAAATGAGGCTGAAAGAACCAAAGCCTGTGGGGTTAAACATGGGTACATGCCTGGGCAGAAAGAAAAGAGTTCTAAACTCTGATACTATTCAGATGTTGAGAAGTCTGAAAATGGGAGATCTAAATGGTGGAGTAGGAAAATGCAAGCTGCACTCCAGAAACTGTGGAAGGTAGGCAGGTTCACCTGTCAGAAGAGAAATCATGAGACCTCTCCAATGAGCCAATTGGAGAGGACAGCTGGGGGGAACCAGTTAGCTGGGGGAAAGGGAAGCCATGGGAGATATGGCATGCAAGCCAGCAAACAACTGGCACAGATGGAGAAGGAAGCCAGGGAAGTGATATAGGTGGAAGATCAGTGCACCGCCGGCTCTGAGAGCGTAGAAAGCCCCCAGGTGACTAGGGGTGCATTCTAGTACCCACTAGGTTCTTGATGAGTGGGAGCTGTGAAGAAAGCAGGTATGGAGCTGGAAACTAGCCAGTTCGATGGGAGAGAAGACTAGGGGAAATTGAGATAGGGTGGCAAACTAGAAATAAAAAGGAAAGACGTCAGGCAGCAGTAAAATGGCTCCAGAAAGGGGAAGTAGAGAGCTGATCAGGCAGACTGTCACACCCACCCTCCCTGGGAGAGAGAGGAACTGGCTCAGTAAGGAGCTGGGCTGACAGGCATCTAACAGTCTTGGAGAGAGGGAAGCTAGGAGAGGCAGGCAGCAAGCACTAAAAAGCCCAACTGACATGAGGAAAAGAGAGCAGGCAGAAGCAGCTAGCCAGCCTTCAAACACATAACAGCCTGAGGTGGTGGGGAGAGGCAGCCCAGAAATTGTCAAGGGCCTAACCAGCCCTGAAGAGAAGGGCCTCCAGAGAGCAATCTATTGATTACTGAGCACCCAGCCAGGTCCTAGAGAAGGGGAGTTAAGAGAAAAGAATCCTCATGACAGGGAAATTAGACTGAGTTTTTAAAAAAATTATATATTTCTTAATTGTTTAATAATTTATTCTTTATATTTTCTCTACACAAAGTAAACCTCCATGTGGAGTGTGGGATGCAGGGTGATTGACTGATGAGACATGGCAGCCTGAGAAAGTTTCTAGTGACCTGAGAGTCCTGTATTTTCTAGGTCTCTTTTCTTTCATTTCACTTTCTTTCCTTTTCTATCTTTTTTGTCTTTATTCACCTTATATTTTTTCTTCCTTTTAATTTTCCTTCTTCTGATGCTTTCTTTCATTCCATCTTGTCTTTCTGGTATTCATTTTCTTTCTTCTCTTTTCTTCTTTCCAGTCTTTAAGTTTATTCAAAAATTTTTTGCAGTTTCTTTTTTTATTCAAACTTGTTAATACTCCTTTGTATTTTTTGAAGATTTTCAATTTATTACTTTTTTCCACAGTGCTTTTAAGGTTCCTTTAACTTCTTTTTTTCAGCCTTCTTCTTTCTTTCTATTTCCATGTTCTTAATATTTTGGGGGAACAAAACAGACCATGACAAGAATTTAGAATAAGTGGAACCAAGTCTCAAAGAGGACCCGTAATGCACAACAAAATGAAATAAAACTCTAAAGTAGAAAGAGAATCTAACGAACTGAATATGCCCAGCATCTAAACTGGATGCCTAGACACCAGCAAAAAATACAGTTGTACTAACAAAACACATAGATGTTGCCCAGTCTAATGAAAAATAGGTGACTGGAACTGGACCTTCTAGACACATACAGAATGTTACACTGAAATAGAAGAGGATAAAATTTTTCCTTGAGCAAACATGGATTGTTCTCCAGAACAAAACATATGATAGGTCACAAAACAAGTCTAAATGAATTGAGAAAGATTGAAATTATAGAAAACCTTTTCTCTGACCACATCAGAATAAAGCTTGAAATTTATAATCGGCAGAGAACCAGATAGGCAAAAAGATAAGGAGGCTACACAACACACTCTTAATCACTCAGTGGTCATGGAGGACATTGCAAAGGAAATCAGTAACTAACTCTAAATGAATGAAAATGGGAACACAATGTATCAAAACTTATGGGATGAAGCTAAAGCAGTTCTGAGAGGGAAATTTATAGCCATAAATATTTGCATTTAAAAAGAAGATAGGGGAAACGGACTTTGGCCCAGTGGTTAGGGCGTCCGTCTACCATATGGGAGGTCCGCGGTTCAAACCCCGGACCTCCTTGACCCGTGTGGAGCTGGCCATGCGCAGTGCTGATGCGCGCAAGGAATGCCATGCCACGCAAGGGTGTCCCCCGCGTGAGGGAGCCCCACACGCAAGGAGTGCACCCGTGAGGAAAGCCGCCCAGCGTGAAAAGAAAGAGCAGCCTGCCCAGGAAGGGCGCCGCCCACACTTCCCATGCCACTGACGACAACAGAAGCGGACAAAGAAACAAGACGCAGCAAATAGACACCAAGAACAGACAACCTACATAAAATACCATGACTTTAAAATGCTGTTTGACCTAAAGTAAGGGGGAAATGGAAAGGAGAAATGAGTTTATATGGCTACGAGTTTCTAAAAAAGAGTCTGGAGGCTGGCAGAAGGTTTGCCCTCATGCACAACTGAGCAGAGTCAGAGAGACAGATAAAGCAGATACAACCCCCTGATATTGGTTCCTTTGAGGGCTAAAGAGACCCATGGGAGTTATGGTCATGGCCGATGGGGTTAACTACCAGGGCAGATGGCCCCTCTTTGGAAATGGTGTTTATGTGTGATGAATCTGGACTCAGATGGGATCTCCCTTCATAAGACTTTCATGCTAATGTGCTGGAGGTGCAGTTAATGTTGGGGTTTAAGATATATTTAGGGGATTTGAATCTCTGGACTGACAATGTGATAGCCAGATCCTGAGCCTCAACAGACTCCAGCACCTACAATCTGATTTATTGGACTTACCACACTCAGCTAAGATGGAGGTGAAGAAGGACAACCACCACACCATGGAGCCTAGAGTGATTACAACTGAAAATGGGAGGATTGCATCCAGCATCCAGGTGGAATCTGAGCCTCCTCTTGACATAAAGGTGCAATGGACACAACCAATCCAGTGTCCACATAGAAGAGGTGGCATTGGATTGGGAAAAGTGGACATAATGGACAAAGGGTATGGGGAAAGGCAGGAAGAGATGAGAGGTGGAGGCGTCTTCGGGACATGGAGCTGCCCTGGATGGTGCTTCAGAGGTAATCACCGGACATTGTAAATCCTCACAGGGCCTACATGATGGAATAGAGGAGAGTATGGGCCATGATGTGAACCAATGTATATGAGGTGCAGAGGTGCCCAAAGATGTACTTACCAAATCCAATGGATGTGTCATGATGATGGGAACGAGTGTTGTTGGGGGGGCGGAGAGGGGGGGTGGGGGGGTGGGGTTGAATGGGACCTCACATATATATTTTTAATGTAATATTATTACAAAGTCAATAAAAAATAAAAAAATTAAAAAAAAAAAAAAAAAAAAAAGAACAGACAACCAGGGGAGGGGGGGAAATTAAATAAATAAATAAATCTTTAAAAAAAAAAGAAGATAGGGTTAAAATCAGACACTTAGATGAACTAGAAAAGGAACAACAAAATAAATCTAAAGCAAGCAAGAAGATGGAAATAAAGATTAGAGCAAACATAAATGAAATTGAGAATATAAAACAATAGAAAAAAATAAACAAAAACAAAACTTGATTCTTTGAGAATCTTAATGAAATTAGTAAACACTTAGCTAGACTAATAAAGAGAGAACATCCAAAAATAAAAATGAAAAATTAGAGGGGGATATCACCACTTATCCCACATAAATAAATTGTAGCTTAAGAGGACACTTTGAAATATTGTATGCCACAAAACACATAGCATAGATCAAATAACCAAATTTATAGAAACAAACAACCTAAACTGATGAAAGAAGAATAGATGAACTCAATAGAGCAATCACAATTAGCATGATTGAATTAGCCATCAAACCTCCCAACCAACTCATTTTTTGAAGACTCAGCCATATAAACACTTTTGTCTTTGCCATTTCCCCCTTTTATTCAAGGTCAAAAAGCAGTTTTTAACATATGATCCTACATGTAGGCTGAGATATTCTGCTGGTCTGAGTTGACCCTTTTATTCAAGGTCTCTTTCTAATTACATCACCAGTTAGTGATTGATAGTAATCCCTTGGCACCAGGGAGGCTCATCCCCATGAGTCATGTCCCATGCTGGGAGAAAGGCAATGTATTTACATGCTGAGTTTGGCTTAGAGAGTGGCCACATTTGAGCAACGTGGGGGCTCTCAGAAGGTAACTCTTAGACATCTTGCAGCTCTAGGCCTAATTCATATTTCAGGCACACAAGCCCATAAGCATAGCCATCAGTATCAAGTGCTCATCATTGGATCATCCTTCTTAATTGGTCTTTGCCATTGCATGTGGGGAATTGTTGTTGTTACATTGGGGAATGTGATAGAGCTCCCCTGGCTAGGAACTCAGTTGTTGTTTGTAATTGTAACTACTATGAAAATACCCAACATATATCCAAACATTTTTATGTATCCTATAAACATGCCCTGGAGAACTCACTTTGGACTCACTTGTGACCTTTCTACATATGCCTCTTCTGTCACTTTCACTGAACCTGTGTTGGGCACTAGGGTTTGGGTATATTCAGGAGACTTGAGTCTCTGGACTGTCCATGTGCCAGTTGGGTGCAGAGACTCAGCAGTGTTGCAAATCCTACCCTCTTGTTCTTTGGACCTGCCCAGGTCAGCTAACAAAGAGGTGAAGATGGTCAACCACCACATCAGGCTACCAAGAGTGCCTATAGCCACAAGCAGGAGAATTGCATCCAACATTCATGTGGAATCTAAGCCCCCTCTTGATATAGAGGTGGAGTGGACTTCACCATCCCAGGATCCACAGGATGGAGAAATAAAATATGGATTATAGTGAATTTACTGATACTCAACTATGGAACTATTGTGACTAGTAATGGAAGAAGTTGTAACATTAATATGGAGAAAGTGGCCAAGGTAGTTTCTGTGGGCAGGGAGAGGGAAGAAGAAAAGTCATGTGGGGGCATTTTTGGGACTTGGAGTTCTCCTAAATGTATTGTAGGGACAGATGCTGGACATTATATATCCTGCCATAACCCATTGAATATACTGGGAAAAAGTGCAAACTAGAATGTAAACTATTATCCATGTGGTGCAGCTGTGCTCCAAAATGTATTCACAACTGCAATGAATGTGCCACAATGATGAAAGAGGTTGTTGGTGTAGGAGTAGTTGGGTGATCAGGGTGCAGGGTATATGAGAACCTCTTATATTTTTAGAATGTAACATTTTTTTGGGATCTCTGTTTCTTCAAAAATTGAAGGGCAATGGGGAGAGCAGAGTGGGGTATATAGTAACCTCTTATGTTTTTTAATGTATTTTGTGAGATCTATTAACTTTTAAAAATTTAATTAAAAATAAATTTTAAAAATAAATAAAATATTAATACTAAAAAATATACATATATATATATATAAAACTCCCAACCAATAAAACCACAGACAACTTCATGGGAGAATCCTCTCAATCATTCTGGAAAGAAATAACACAAATCCTGTTAAAATCTTCCAAAAAATAAACATGGAGGGAACATTCCATAACTCATTTTATGGGGAAACATCACCCTAATACCAAAGACACATAAAGATGGAAAAAGAAAATAAAACAACAGACCAAAGTGTTTAAAAAAACTAGATACTGAAATTGTCAAGAAAATAGTGCCTAATCCTATTCCAAAACTAATCAAATGAATTATACATGATTAACAAGTGAGTTTTACCTCTGGCATGTGAGGATGTTTCAATATAAGAAAATCAATCAATGTATTATACCACATTAACAGATAAACAAAATTACGTGATCATCTCTATTGATGCAGAAAAAGGATTTGACAAGATACTCCATGCTTTCTAGATTAAAAAAAAAACTTTGAAAGATTGAAGTAGATGGAAACTTCCTCAATATGATAAAGGGTTTATATGAAAAACCCACATATAATATCATACTCAAGGGTGAAATTCTAAAGACTTCCCCTTGATGATCTGGAAAAAGACAAGGATGCCCATGGCAAATACTCTTGTTGAACATTGTGTTACACTTGCTTGAGGACTTAGGCAGGAAAAGGAAATATAAGACATCCAAATTAAGAAAGGAAAAGGCAAATATTTCACTATTTGCAGATGAAATAATTCTAAGTGTAGGAAGCCCTGAAAAATCTACAACAAAGTTTCTACAGCTGATAGATGAGTTCAGTAAAGCAGCAGGATATAGGATCAAGATGTAAAAGTGTAAGATTTCTGTACACTAACAATGAGCAATCTGAGGGGGAAATTTAGAAAAAAAATCCATTTACATAGAAATTAAAGAATAAAATATCTAAAAATAGATTTAACTAAAGATGTAAATGACTTGTACACAAAAAATACAACTCTGTAAAGGAAATCAAAGAAGACCTAAATAAAAGGAAGAATATTCCATATTCATAGATGGAAAACTATGTATCATTAAGATATCTGCCCCAACCTAATTGATTTACATATTTAACACAATCCAACAAAATTTACAACAGCATTTTTACTGAACTGAAGAAGCAATTAGGAAAATTATTTGGAAGGATAAGGGACATTCAAATAATCAAAAACATATTGGGATAGAAAAACAAAATTGGAAAAATCATGACATCTGACATTTAAGCATGATACCAAGCTACAAAGGTAAAAACTGCATGATATTGGCAAAAGAATAGGCATATCTACTATTGGAACTGAATTGATATGGTAGACTGGTACTTGACAAGATCAACAAGCCAACTCAGCTGGGACAGAATGGCCTCTTCAACAAATGGTGCTGGGAGAACTGGATGTCCCTATCCAAAAGAATTAGAGAGGCTCACCTCCTCATGCCATATAGAAAAATTAAATCAAGATAGAACAAAGACCTAAATACAAGGTCATAGCATATAATGTAGGGAGCAATTATGAGATCTTGTAGTAGCAAATGGTTTCATAACATTTATACTCAAAGGTATGAGAAGCAAAAATAGAAATAGATAATATGAACTCCTCAAATTAAAAACTTTTGTTCTTCAAAGGAGTTTGTCAAGAAAGTGAAAAGGCCACCTACTCAACAGGAGAAATTATTTGGGAATCGCTTATGCAATAAAGGATATATAAAAACAACCTACAGCTCTGTCGTGGTCCCTAGGGGAGCAGCGACAGTCTCCCAGGTGCAGCGGCGGGGACCGGGAGGGAGTGAGGGTTCAACACTGAGCCCATAACGCTAATGACTATGCTTGTGAGCTGATAAGCCTAAAATAAGAACAAGGCCTAGAGCAGCATTGTGCCTGGGAATTTCCTCCTGTCAGCCTTCATGTTACTCAAATGTGGCCAGTCTCGAAGCCAAACTCAGCATGTAAATGCAATGCCTTCCCCCCAGCGTGGGACATGACACCCGGGGATGAGCCTCCCTGGCACCGAGGGACCACTATCAACTACCAACTGATGATGCAACTGGAAAATGACCTCATACGGAAGGTTCAACACGGATCAGTGGAATATCCCTGTCTACATAAAATAACATGACTTTAAAATGCTGTTTGACCTAATGTAAGGGGGAAATGGAAAGGAGAAATGAGTTTATATGGCTACGAGTCTCTAAAAAAGAGTCTGGAGGCTGTCAGAAGGATTGCCCTTATGCACAACTGAGCAGAGTCTGAGAGACAGATAAAGCAGATACAACCCCCAGGTATCGGTTCCTTTGAGGGCTAAAGAGACCCATGGGAGTTATGGTCATGGCCGATGGGGTTAACTACCAGGTCAGATGGCCCCTCTTTGGAACTGGTGTTTATGTGTGACGAATCTGGACTCAGATGAGATCTCTCTTCATAAGACTTTCATTCTAATGTGCTAGAGGTGCAGTTAGTGTCGGGGTTTAAGATATATTTAGGGGATTTGAATCTCTGGACTGACAATGTGATAGCCAGGTCCTGAGCCTCAACAGACTCCAGCACCTACAATCTGACTTATTGGGCTCACCACACTCAGCTAAGATGGAGTTGAAGAAGGACAACCACCACACCATGGAGCCTAGAGTGATTACAACTGAAAGTGGGAGGATTGCATCCAGCATCCATGTGGAATCTGAGCCTCCTCTTGACATAGAGGTGCAATGGACACAACCAATCCAATGTCCACATAGAAAAGGTGGCATTGGATTGAGAAAAGTGGACATGATGGCTGATGGGTATGGGGAAAGGCAGGAAGAGATGAGAGGTGGAGGCGTCTTTGGGACATGGAGCTGCCCTGGATGGTGCTTCAGGGGCAATCACCGGACATTGTAAATTCTCACAGGGCCCACTGGATGGAATGGGGGAGAGTGTGGGCCATGGTGTGAACCGTTGACCATGGGGTGCGGGGGTGCCCAGAGATGTACTTGCCAAATGCAATGGCTGTGTCATGATGATGGGAGGGAGTGTTGCTGGGGGGGGAGAGGTGGGGTGGGGGTGGTAGGGTTCAATGGGACCTCATATATATATATATATTTTAATGTAATATTATTACAAAGTCAATAAAAAAATAATTTAAAAAAATAAAAATAAAAATAAAAACAACCTACATGTTAAAAATAAAATGTCAAGCCATTAAAAAATATGTCTAAGATATGAATAGATATTTTTCCAGAAAGGAGATAAAAATGTCTGAACAGCACATGAAAGGATGCTCAACATCACTAGGTATTGGGGAAATGAAAATCAAAACTACAATGAGATATCACTTTACACCTACTAGAATGGCCAAGTATTTGAAATAAAAAACAAAACTACAAGTGTTGGAGGGGATATGGAGGAAAGGGAACCCTCATCCACTGTGGCGGGAATGTAGACTGGTGCAGTTATTGTGTATGATGGTTTAGAGGATCCTCAGGAATTTAGCTATTGAATTGCAATATGATCCATGAATACCCTGATGGTTATATACCAAGAGGATTTGAAAGCATGGCCATGAATGGATATATATACACCAATGTTCATAGTGATATTATTCAACACAGCCAAAAATTGGAAGCAACACAAGAATATACCAACAGATGAATGGATAAGCAAAATGTGGTATAAACATGCAAGGCAATATTGTTCAGCTGTAAGAAGGAATGAACTCTTACCCACATGACCATATAATGCATGTTGAAGACTTTGTGTTGAGTGAAGTAAGCCAGTCACTAAAGACAAATACTGCATGACGTCAGTGATATGAACAGACTCACAAAGCTAGAGCCTGGGAAATAGGTTATCAGGAGACAGAAAGGGAGTAGAGTGTGTTTAGCTGATTATCAATATGGGAAAAACATTTGATAAAGTGGAGAGGGGAGATTTGGCAGTGGGTGTGGGTGATGGCTATGCAGGAATGGAGTGAGGTTGGTAGTGTTGGAAGCAGCGTAAGGGTGTATGGGTTGGTCTATCCATGTACCTAGAGGAAAGGCTGGAGGAAGGAAAAGGTGAACTCGGGATTTATAGGTCTGTGATTGATATTAGTACATTGGGAATGTTCTTTTGATGAATATGTCAGGAGAGGATCATTGGTGCAGTGTGTCAATGGTGGGGGATATTTAAGAAAAGGTGCACTTGGGGCATCCTTTATGGAATATGAATATGTGTATGTTGTCATATGGTTTTATCTGACTGGAGGGAGATCCACACAATAGACAGGAAAATATTAATATCCCATCCTGGGGAGTCATGCTACATTTTAAAACAAAGGAGATAGAGTCTCTCAAGTTCATAGGCAGTGGCTAATTTTAAAAAAGTGAAACACAAAAATAAAACAGACCATAATGCCAAACTCTCCTTATTAGTGTATGTAACTTTGAATATTATTGCTCCAAAATGATATTTAGTAGTATGACAAGTTCCAAGATGAGGGGAGGAGGAATATTGAGAAGAACATAGGGCATTTCTAGGGCATTGGAAATGTTCTGCCTGAATTGGAATGGTGGAAACAGGCCAGTATACATTTTGTCAAGACCTACAAAATTGTATAGTACAAAGCATACACTATAATGTAAACCACTGACCATTGACCATAGTTCATAGCAATATTTGATCATCAGTTGTAATGGCTGCACCATACTCACGTAAGTTGTTAATGATAGGGGGAAAAGTAAGAGGAGGGTTTGGGGCATATGGGAATCCCTGATATTTTTTATGTAACTTTTATTTAACACAAAATATCTTTAAAAATAAAGAAAAATGAAAATCTACAGACAAGAGTAATAGAGCTTATAGGAATAAAAGACACGATGGATAAGATTACGAACAATACATTAGAGTGGTATGTTTGTTACAGTTGATGAACATACTTAAGCATAGCTACTAAACTTGTATCACACTATTGAAATATGTTGTTAATGAGAGAAAGTGTGTGTTGGGGGAGTGTGTGAGATATATAGGAATGTCCGACATTTTTAATTTTATATTATTTTATTTTTTTAATTTTTAAAATTTAATTTATTGAACTATATCTCTCATACATAAACAATAAGTGTATAATAATACTAGTGAACTTACAAAGCAAACATATGCAACATCATACAGGATTCTCATTACTCACCCTACCACCAATAACTTGCATTGTTGTTAAATCTTTTTAAGTAATGATTTAAAAGCATTATCAATCTATTACTACTAACCAAAGTATTTAACCTCAACCAACCCTATTATTATTAATTTTATACCATTTACATATGAACATAGATAAACAAGTGTATAGTAAAAGTTATGAACTTACAAAGCATACATGTATAACATCATACAGGGGTCCCATACATCAACCCTCCACCAACACCTTGCATTTTCATGAGAAGTTTGTTACAAATTATGAAAGAATATTTTCAAAATCTTACTACTAATCATAGTCCTTATCTTACATTTGTTGTGTTTTTCCTCCAACCCACCCTATTTTTTAAAATATATTTTTTATGACAGAAGTAAACATAAAACAACCATGCACGTGTGTAGAATTTCCAAACAACACCCCTCTGTCAACACATCACATTGTGGTGGACCATTTGCTATAGCTAAGATAAAATCATCTGATTTTGACCATGTCCATATTGTACATTTGGCTCACATTTTTCATACTGCCTCATTATCAACACAGTACATCTTTTGCATAGATGCAAGAGTACTATTAGTATTTACCACAGTCCATAGGTAATTCCAGCTGTGCTTTTCCCATTCTTCTACACATTCCCAACACCCTACAGTAGAGATGTATGTTTGCTCTAGCTCACAAAGTACCCTCTTGCATCTGTACCATCAAACACAATACTCATCTGTGCAATTCAGTTCCTAGATTATTCTCTAGCATTTTGTCAATTGGAATTTATATCTTAGACTAACATTTTCAATCACATCCCCATTTTAGGCTAGCTGTTACTCACTGTGTGTTACCATCCACTCTATACGTTTCCACACTTTTACAGTAAAGCTAATTAAAACCACCACATATATTAAACATCAGTGGTCCACTCTGTCCTCCTCTTATCTCCTTTAAGAATCCATCACCTACCACCAGGTCTTGAAGATATTTTCCTACAATTTCTCCTAGAAGTTTTATGGCTCTTTTTTTTATTTTTAGGTTTTTGATCCATTTTGAGTTAATTTTTGAATAAGGCGTGAGACAGGCCTCCTCTTTCCTTTTCTTCTTTCAGCTATGGATATTCAATTCTTTCAACACCATTTTGAATAGATTGTTCTACCCGAGCTGTGTGAGTTTGACAGGCTAGTCAAAAATCACTTGACCATACCTGTGAGGGTCTGTTTCTTTTTTTGTTTGTTTGTTTTTGTTTTTTTTTTTAGGGTCTGTTTCTGAACCATCAATTTGGTTCCATTGGTCTATGTGTCAGTCTTTAGGCCGGTATCATGCTGTTTTTACCACTATAGGTAGGTAATATCTTTTAAAATCTGGAGATGAGGGTTCACTTTTCTTTTTTATGATGTTTCTGGCTATTCAGGACCTCTTACCCTTCCAAATAAATTTGATGATCATGTTTTCATATATTTTTTTAATGCTGGTGTAATCTTTATTGGGTTTACATTGAATCTGTATATCAATTTGAGTAGAGTTGACATCTTAATGATATTTAGTCTTACAATCCATGAGCATGGAATTTTCTTCCAGGTATTTAGGCCTTTTAAAATTTCTTTTAACATTGAGTTGCAGTTTTCTGAATACAGGTGATTTACATCATTAAGTTTATTCCTGACTATTTGAGTCATATTTTATTTTCATCACTCTTCTGACACTTTTAGATACTTTTATTGATATAATCTTCGTTTATATACTCTCTTCCAGGCCTCTCTCTCCTGTCTTTTATTTTCAGGCTCTAGCACACCTTTTAGTATTTCCTGAAAATCTTGTCTCTTGCTTAGAAATTTTCTCAGTTTCTGTTTATTTGTGAATATTCTAATCTCGCTCTCATTTTTGAAAGACAGTCTTGCTGGATATAAGATTCTTTGCTGCAGATTTTTCTCTTGTAGTATCTTAAATATATCACACCACTGTCTTCTTGAATTCATGGTTTCTGGTGAGAAATCTGCACTTAATCATATTGGATATCCCTTATATGTGATGCATTGCTTTTCTCTTACTGTTCTCAGAATTCTCTCTTTGTCTTTGGCATTTAACATTGTGATGAGTATGTGTCTCAGAGTGGTCTATTTGGATTTTTTGGAATAGTTGTAAGTTGTGCGTCTTGGACATGGATATTTATGTCCTTCAACAGTGTTGGGAAATTTTCTACCATTATTTCTTCAAATATTCCTTCTGTCCCTTTTCCCTTCTCTTCCCCTTCTGGGGCACCCATAGCACATATGTTTGCACACCTTTTGCTATCATTTAGTTCCCTGAGACCCTGTTCAATTTTTTCCATTCTTTTATTCATCTGTTCTTTTGTATGTTCACTTTCAGAGGCCATTTTTTCAAGCTCACCAATCCTTTCTTCTGCTTCCTCAAATCAGCTATTATGATTCTGATGATTTTTTTAAAATTTCATTTATTGCATCTTTCATTCACATAAGACCTTCTGTTTTTTCTATGTAAGCTTTCAAATTCTACTTTGTGCTAATCCTGTGTCTTCTTTATATCCTTAATCTCTTTAGCCATCTCATTGAATATATTAGGGAGATTTGTTTGTACATCTACAATTAGTTGTCTCAAGTCCTTTATGTCATCTGGAAGTTTATCTTTTTCCTTTAAGTGGGCCATAGCTTCCTGTTTCTTGGTGTAGATTGTAATTTTTGATTACTGTCTTGGCATCTGGCTTACTAGAGTATTCATTCTGGGTGCAGTTTTTCTCTTTGTTTTCAGGTTCCTGCCCTTTTTTCCTTGCTGTTTATGCAGTAGGAACAAAGCATGTAGTTGGTGCTATAAGCTGTGGAGGTTCAAGCTGCACTTATTGCTCCAGGGACCAATGAAGCTTCTTCCAACTTTCTCCTTTGCCAGGGTTGGCACAGAGTCACAGTGTGTGGAATAATGCAAGTCATGGAGGCCTAGACTCTAGTTGCCCAGAGAGTCTAATGAAGCTTCACGCCCCTTTCTCCCCTGCCTGCTGTGGGGATTGAGCTGCAGATGTGGGCAGCAATCTATGCAGTGTGGGTCCTAAGATGACCGCAGTTGCCCAGGTAGATTTCCAATTTTTGGTCCATGCCAGCAAAAGTTACCTGCACTTTCCTGGATAAGCTGGTGCAGGGCCCACCAGCCTCTTCCCTGCCAGAGTTGGGGCTGAAGCTTAGGCTAGGACTGCGGGCAGATATGGGTGAAAAAACTGGTTCCTACCATCACTGTGATTTTCATTCAGCCTGGCTTCCCCTCAGGCTGGAGGCAGAGTCAATGTGGTGGCTACCAGCCTCTTTTGATGGGCTGATTCACACCCCAGATATTACCAGCGTTATATCTTGGCCACCCGCATCTACCAATCAGTAGCCGAAATTGACAGCCAACCACTTCCTCTTCCCCTGTTTTTGGGAAATCAAGCTTCCAATCCCAGCCACAGAATAGGTCTTGGGGCAGCTCATGCCACCAGAGTAGGATAATCACCAGCTTCCAAGGCTTGGCTGGTAATTTCCCAGAGAGGCTGGTGCAGGTCCCTGCAACTACCTCTCTGCTGGTGGTGGCACTGGGGCTTAGGCTAGAGCTGCAATCTGACCTGGATGGAAAGAAGCCTGTCCCCACCAGCACTGTGATTTTCATCCGATCCCACTTCCCCTCATGCCAGGTGCAGTGTTAAGATGGTGGCTATCAGCCTCTTTCTGGCTTAGACAGGCTCGAACTTTAGCTGTTCTTAGGATTATAATTTAGCCTACTGAATTTATTCATCAGTAGCTGAACTTGGTGCCCAACTATCTCTTCCTCCCCCTTTTTTGAGAAGTGGAGGTTTCAATTCCAGCCTCAGAACAGCTCCTGAGGTGGCTTGTGCCACAAGTGGAGGATGGGCCCCAGCATCCAGGGTGTGGAGCACTCTACTTATGAGACTTCTCTGAAGATGGGCAGTTCCTCTTTTGATTCCTTCAAGGATGTTTCAGGATGCTCTTCTGGCCCCCTGGAGCCCCCAAACAGGTGCTTCACCTAGTTCCAGAGTGTTTGGGTGTGTGCTCACTTCCCTGTAGCAGTAGCTGACTCTAACAGCTGCTTATTCTGCAGCCATCTTGCTGGTTCTCTCCCCTATATTTTTGATGTAACATTTATATAATCTAAGCTTCTTTGAAAATCAAAACTTAAGTCTGAAAATACACAAGAGAAACATAAAAGCAGATTTCAATTGATGGAGGACAGAATTAGTGATTTACAGGATAGAGCATCAGATTTGAAGACAGAGAAAACAGAAAAAAACCAAAAGTAAAAATTGAACAGGGTCTCAGGGAATAGAGTGACAGCATGAAACACATAAACTGACACATTAGAGGTGTCCCAGAAGGAATTGAGAACCTAAGGGGCAGAAAAAATATTTGAGGAAATAATGACTTAAAATTTCCCAACGCTGATAATGATACAAATATCAAGATCCAATAAGATCGACATGTCCCAATCAGAATAAATCCAGGAAAACCTACTCTGCGACACCTACTATTCAGAGTGTCAAATTGTAGAGATAATGAGGGATTGTGGAAGAAGCAAGAGAAAAGCAAAGCATCCTCAGTCAGACCAATGCAGATACCACATCAGAAACCATGGAGATGAGAAGAAAGTGGTATGATTTATTTAAGGTCCTGAAAGGAAGCAACTGTCAGCCAAGAACCCTTTTTCTGGAAAAACAGTATTTTAAATATAAAATTTGAGTTTAAAGTCTTCAAAGAAAAACAAAAATGGGAGACTTCTCCGACAAGAGATCTAGTTACAGGAGATACAGTAGGAAATGGTGCAACCTGAAAGCAGAAGGCAAATGTAAGAGGTTTAGAAAAGAGTGTAGAAATGAAGACTGTAAGTAAAGATAACTGAAAAAGAGTACAATGTCTGGCAATAGTAAGATATGGCAATGGGGAGCCAAACTATGAAGTGGCCAAAGTAAGTAATATCTTTATAGTAATAATATGGACATTAATGGAATGGAATCCACAGTCAAAAGATAGACTGACAAAATGGATTTTTAAAAGTGAGCTGAGTATATGCTTTCTACAAGAGATTCAACTTAGATTCAAGGACACATCAGACTGAAATATATTCTATGCAAATAATAATCAGAACAGATCTGGAGAAGTGATATCAATATTGGATAAAATAGATTTTAAACACAAAACTATTAGAAGAGATGAAGATGGTCATTATATACAAGATAAGGGACAATTCACCAGGAAGAAAAATTCATAATTAATATTTTTGCACCTAACTTGCAGCTCCAAATATATGAGGAACATACTCTCAAAACTAAAGGTAAAAATATAATAGTCTCTAAAATAATGGAGATTTTAATACACCACACCCAACACTGCAAAGAACATCTGGATAGAGGATAAAAGAAGAAACAAAGAACTGGAAAAATAGAATAAATTAACTAACTGAAACTGGGATTTATAGAACAATACATGCCCAAACAGCAGAATAAACAGCAGTGAAGCTTGATTGTCTCTCTGGGCCTTGAGGGGAGGGCAGGAGAAGAATGGAATAGATAGAAGCAGGCGTAACTGGGGGGGGGGGAGGGCAATGGAAATGTTCTGCATAAATGTGCAATGATGGATACAGGCCATATTACATATCATCAAAAATTTATAAAGGTGTAAAGTCTAAAATGTAAGCCATAATATAAACTGTAATGTAACCAACAACTTATAGATGTATACAGTCTAAAATGTAAACTATAATGGGACCATGGTTAGTAGCTATGTTTTAATATCTGGACATCATTTGCAGTAAAGGTAACATAAACATGTAAAACGATCATCACTGATGAAGGGGGAAGTGGGTTTGATGTTGTATATATGGGAGTCCCCTATGTTCTATGTGTGACTTTACTGTGACCTAAAACTTTTTTGAAGACATAATTTAAAATAAAAGATGTAGACATTGAGGAAGAAATGGAAGAGATTGCCTTGCTACTGTACATACATGGAAACACCTATTACAGTGACGAAAGGCAAAATAGCAAAAAAAAATTTATGATAGTTTTCACTTTTTATTTATTTTCTACTTTATTTTAGTTCTTTAAAATACTATTATGTATTCTATTTCTAATCTTTAAACCTATCATTACTTTTCATTTTCCTATTAACTGAATTTGGCAATATATACTACTCTTTTGAAGAAGTTTTGGATCACAGAGGGTTCAACTATGACAGGGGAGCAGCACTGATGTGGGATAACATCAGCAGGGGAGGTATGGGTGGGAGGGAGATCTCAAGGGTATGCATATAGGATATAGAGATATGTTTAGATATTCTTTGGGTTTTGACATAGTGGTTAGAGTTTCACATGACAACTGAGGCTGTGCTGAGTTCCCATTCAGGAAACTTTGTTGCACTCTTTAATGGAGCAGTAACAATTCACTAAGAACAAGGGTGAAGACCAGTGATGAAGGATGGTCCAATGATGGGCCCTTGATACTGATGACTATGCTTATGAGCCTATGTACTTGAAATATCAACTAGGCCTAGAGCTGCACGGTGCCTAAGAGTTACCTTCAGAGAGCCATCATGTGCTCAAATGTTGTCACTCTCTAAGCCAAAATCAGCATGTAAATGCATTATCTTACCCCAGAATGGGCCATGACTTCCAGGGTGAGCCTCCCTGGCATCACGACAGTACTACCAAGCACCAGCTGATGATACAACTAGGAAAAGACTGTGAATAAAAGGGGGAAATGGTAAAGACAAATGTATTATATGTGTAAGAGACATCAAAATGAGTTGAGAAGTCATCAGAGGGGTTTTGCTTATGCCCTTCTCAGCAGGATCCTAGAGACAGCCAAAGGAGATATAACCACAGTTAGTGGTGCTCCTGAGGGCTCTGGAGACACCCAGTTCATATGGTCATTACAGATGACTCTGGATTTCAGTGTCTTGCCAGTGGACCCTACTTTGGAATTTGTGCTCCTGAGTGTGATGGATCTAGATATAGATGTGACCCCTCTATACATGCCTTTTCTGTCACTTTTACTGAACCTCTGGTTGGTTCTGGTGTTGGTGTATGCCCAGGAGACTTGAAACTCTGGATTTTCTTTGTGCCAGCTGGGGCCTGAGTCTCAGTATAGTTAGAAGACCTATGTTCTGGTTTGTTGGACTTACCCAAGACAAATAATTGGGAGGTGAGGATGGTCACCCACCACATAAATGATCTGAGAGAGTCTACAGCTGCAGGGGGAAGAATTCATCCACCAACAATGTGGAATCCAAGTACCGTCTTAATTTAGAGTTTTAGTGAGCATTACTATCCCAGGGTCACGGGGCGGAGGAATAAAATATTCATTAGAGTGGACTTACTGGTATTCTACTATAGAATTATTGTGATGCTAGTGATAGAAGAAATTAAATCATTGTTGTGGAGACTAGCCACAGTAATTGTTGAATGCAGGGAGAGGGAAAGGAGGGGATATTGGGGCATTTTTTGGGATTTGAAGTTGTCCTGAGTGATATTGGAGGGACAGATGGAGGACATTATATATTCTGTCATAACTCATAATTGGAAATGGAGAGAGTGTAAACTACAACATAAACTATAACCCATGCTATGTAGCAATGCTCCAAAAGGCACTCATCAAGTGCAATGAATGTACCACACTAATGAAAGAAGTTGTCAATGTGGAAAGAGGGGGATTTGTGCGGAATGGGGTATATGGGAACCTCATATTTTTTAATGTAACATTTTGTGTGATCTATGTTTCTTTAAAAAATCATAAAAAAGGAAAAACTATAATTGTATATTCTTTTGGCTATTATGGCAAGGTATGGTTACTGGTGTATGATATTGGGGATAGGGGGATATTTGGGACAGGCCTCATCTGGGTCATGCTTCTATTGAATGTGATTTTGTTCATCTTGGCATGGGGTGTTGTCTCAGTAGCTGGAGACCCACATATTAAACAAGGAAACATTAAAATCCCATTATGGAGAGTCCTGATATGTCCTCAATTAGATGACAAGAATGTCTAGGGAACATAGGGTATGCCTAATAGAAGAAAACAGACCAATATATCAAGCCTTTTCGATTAATGCATATAGCTATGAATGTTATTCTTCAAAAACTAAAACTTAGTGGAGACCGTACATTCTGAGCAGAGGGGAATGGAAGAATGGAAGATAGAACAGGGCACTTATACAGCAGTGACATTGTTCTGCATGCTTTTGCAATGATTGATACAGGTCATTATAAATTTTATGAAAGACTATAAATGTGTATGGTTAAAAATGTAAACCATAATGTAAGTCATTGTACAAGGTAGTAGTAATGCTTCAGAATCGGTACAAAGTTGTAAGAAATGTACAATATTCGTGTAAGATGCTATTAATAGGGGAAACTGTGAGAAGTTGAGGATGTGGGGTATAGAGAAATCCCCTATATTTTCTACATGACTTTTCTCCTACTTAAAGCTCCTGGGTAGTATGGTAGGGACAGATGCTGGACATTGTATGTCCTGCCATGGCCCACTGGGTGGACTGGGGGAGTATGTAAATTGCAATGCAAACCATTATCCATGTGCTGCAGCAGTGCTCAAAAATGTATTCACCAAATGCAATGAATGTCCCATCATGAGGAAAGAAGTTGTTGATATGGAAGGAATGGGGTGAGAAAGGTGGGGGTATATGGGGACCTCATATTTTTTTAATGTAACATTTAAAAAAATAAAGACAAAAAAATGCATGAGGGAACATACAAGAGAAATTGCCTTTGTACATAAAATAAGCATACCTTACAGTGATTTAATAAAACAGTGAAAATTTATTTTTATTTTAGTATTTTATTTATTATTACTTTTAATGATTTTATTTATCTTTTGGCTTTGTTTTGGGGGAGGTTTTGGATTACAGAAGGGTCACAACAGAGGCAAGGGATGATCACCACTGTGGGTAAAAATGGAAGGATGTGTTGGGAAAGGGGCGCCTGTAGCATGCCTTTATGGAATTTGAATATATTCAAGTGGTCGTGGTGTGTTGCCTTGGTGTGTTGAGACACACACAATAACTGAAAGAATATTGAATTCCCATCCTGGAAAGTCCTGCTATGTTTTCTAATAGAGCAGTAAGAATCCCTAGATTACATGGATAATTCTTCATGAAAGTGGACAGACCAATACACAAAGCCCTTGACATGGATGGTTTTACTTATAAACCTTGTTCCTGTGAAAATGAAACTTAGCCTACTCATATGTATTGCCTAACAGTTACCTCCTGAAAGCCTCCTTTTTGCTCCAATGTGGCCTCACTCTAAGTCAAACTCAGCATATAAACTCACTACCTTCCCCCAGCAAGGGAGGATAAACCTCCCAGGTACTGAGGGACTACTATGAATTTTGGACTAGCAATACATTTGGAAAAAGACCTTGACCTAAAGGGGGAAATATTAAATACAAATGAGTTTTCATGGCTATGAGATTTCAAAGTAAGTCAGGAGATCATTCCTGATGTTATGCTTATTCATGACTCAGGAGTGAGTCAGGAGATCATTCCAGATGTTATGTTTATTTGTGTCTCATTGACTGCCACAGCAAACAGTGTCTTAAGCTGGTGGGCTCCTGACGGACCTAGAGACTTCTAGACATTATAAGCAGTCTCAGGAATTTGGCAAGCTGTCAGTGGGTCCTACTTTGGAATATATGTACCCCAAAGTAACAAGAGTCATACTCATTTATAATTTCCTTGCACTTGACTCTTCAGACCCTTTTAATTGAACCTACAATTAGCACACTAATCATGAAATATATGTCCCAGAGATGTAAATCTTTAGTCTGTTCATAGCATGGTTGATCCCTGAATCTCTGTAGAGTTGTAGTACCTACTGTCCTGTTCATTGGGTTTGCCCAGGACAACTAAGAAAAGGACAATGTTGGACAATGCTCATTTCATAAAAACAGAGGATTTACAAATGCAAGCAAGACCTTTTCATCCATCTGACCCATGGAATCAAGATCCTCTCAAACAGAATCACATTGGACCTAACCATCCCCAAATCCTCAAGATTGAGGAATAAACAAAAATAAGGATGGAACACAATTATGGACTAAAGTAGCCTTATTATTTTTCTAACAATGGAAATATTTGTAACATTGATATAGAAGGAGTTGTCACCAGAGTTTCTGAGGGGAGGAAGAGGGAAGAATAGATGTAATATGAGTATGTATGTAACATTGGAATTGTTCTGAAATAAATTGCAATGACGGATACAGGCAATTGTACATTTTGTCGAAACCCATAAAACTGTGCAGTGCAAAGTGTAAACTATAATGTAAACTAGTAGACATAGTAGCAATCTTCAATATGAATTCATGAATTGCAACAAATATACCTCACTAATGAAAGTTGCTCTTAATGGGAGAAAGGGTGGAAAAGTGAAAGATTAGGGCATATGGAAATCTCCCTATAATTTCAATGTAAAATTTATGTAATCTAAATTTTTCTTTTAAAAAATGTAAATTAAAACAAATAGCAGTAAACAAAAAGTCTTGGAGAGGAGGTGGAGAAGTAGGAATATTTACCCACTGTTGATGGAAATGTAAAATGGGGTGGCCTCTGTGGAGGACAGTTTTCCAGTTCCTTGGGATGCTAAATATAGAACTGGAGATGATCCTACAATCCTGATCCTAGGAAAATATTCAGAAAACTGAAGATAATGATGTGAGCAGATGTTTCCACACCAAAGATCATATTGGCATTACTCACAATAACTAAAATATGGAACAGTCCAAGTAATCATTAAGCAAAAATGGGTAAGCAAAATATTATATACACATATGATGGAATACTATTCAATTGTAAAAAGAAATGAACTGGTAATGCATACGACAAGTACGAACATTGAGGACATTTTGTTGAGTGAAATTAGCCAGACACAAAAGGATGAATACTGCATAGTCTCACTGATAACGCAATATGATGAGTAATCTCATGGAGTTAAACTCTAGAGTATAGATTACTAGGGGACAGAATGTGGGTTGTAAAAGGGGAGCTGATGTTGAATCTCTGTAGAGTGTTTAGTAAGGTTGTTTAAAGTGCATGGAAATGAATACAATTGACAGTAACACACTGTGAAGAGTATAACTAACACTCTTCATTTATAAATATGATTTTGGTTGAAAAAAGAAGTCTAGGGAGTTTAATGTCATTTGAAAGACAGGATAATCCAGGGTTTGTATAACCTAGTGATTTTGGTGGTGGATGAGGATTGTGATTAATAATACAAGTACAAGGACGTTCGTCTACTAAAATATGTTTAGAATATGGAGATACTGTTTTGGGGGTGTCATACTTTATTAGCAAGAGCTCCAATATTTCTAACAAGGGTGATTCACCTTAGAAGAAAACCTTGGTGGCTGGACTTAAAAAAAGCAGAGGGGTGGGAATGAATGGGTCTGGAAAGCAGAAGATTATCAAAAACTGAATAGATACTGTGGAGATTTGTTTTTAATAGCTCCCCCAGTACCTTCTCTGAGATTCATTTATTTGTGTTGTTTTTTCTTTCTTCCTACCAGTGTCACAAGTCCAGATGGTCAGGGAAGGGCATATTTGCAAAAGGGTTCAGGATGGGGTTTTTTCCTGTTGCTGTTTGTTCTTGGTTTGGTCCTGTTCTGGCTGGGTCATCCTCTTCTTCAGCTTCTCATCCATATAATAACATATAGACTATAGATAAAAGTAATATTGTACTATTTTAGCAGGAAACTAAAATAAAGTCCTATATCAGTGGTAAAGGTCAACAATTGTGATGTATACATGGGTATAGGACTCTTCCTTTTAGAGCAATGAAAACATTTTAACATGAATGAGGTTGATGATGGTACAACAATGTAATGAAATTGAGAGCCCATGAGTTTACACTTTAGTTGGATTACACAAGGTAGGAGACTGTATAAATCAGTGACTGCCATGGTGCAAGATGGACTTGGTTAACAGTACAAACATTGGTATGTTCTTTCAGGAAATAAAACAGATATATAATACTAATTAATATGGTGTTAATAATAGGATAGCTTGTGGAAAAATATATGAAATATAATCTATGGACTAATGTAGCAAAAATATTACAGTATACATTCATCCTTCATAATAAATATGCCACAGCAATGTAAGGTGTTAGTAGTGGGGCAATGAATGGGAATCCTGTATGTTACATGTGATTATTTTATAAACTCACAACTTTTCTTAAAAAAACTCATGCTTGTCAAATAGAATGTATATATTCAAGAATGTATCTCAGAAGAACCCAGCATAATCTTGGTTTTACAGGAGAAAAAATGGTATTTCTTCCTTTGTTGAAAATGTGATGTCACTCGCTATAGTCTGAAGAAAGGGAAATGAACCTACATGATCCTTAATTCTCTGAAAATCCTCTAAATCTTGAGCCCTTGTTCATTGATGATGAAGCAACCTAAGAGCGAATGGTTTCCACAAAGTTGCAGTGGCTGTCTGGCCACAGTGCCAGCTATGCTGAATGGAAAGTAGGTAAGGTCATTCAATTCGTTGGTCAGAATTCAGATTCCAGGGCTATTGCAGACTTGATGCTTTGTCTGACACCTGCAAATGTATGGATTTACAGATCAAGAGCACACCTATTTAAGTATGTAACAGGGGAAACCAATATCAGTGGCTGATCTAATTACTTGGGTCATTTACTTATTTAGTTGCCCATAATAAATGTTTGTTCTTTGAGAATTAGAATCAAGCTCCTGAACAAGCCCAGAGTCTGATTTTGATGCTGAGGTAACTACTACATACATAACTCCTGGTAAACATTAACTTATTTGTACCCCACCTATTCAAGGCTGCATAACTACATTCCAACACTACCACAACCTATTCTCAGTGTTAAAGGTCATGCACTACAACTGTTGACCCTTTCAGCATATGGATCAGGTGTCCATACAATTATATTTTTTGCTAAAATCTTAAATTGCTTCAGTGAGGCCCATGGCCACTCTCTCAGATGGATCCTTTGTCTCTTACACATAAGTACATCATTTTCGACACTCCCTTAATTTCTAGAACTACATCATTTCATATATATATTTCTTGCCCCAAGCCTAGAATCAGTCATTTCTCCAAGGAACCCTGGTTTCATTTAATGTAAAATACCATTAGATGCAAAAATCTGGATGCCAAATGCAATCTTTGCTACTGAGGTGTCATTGGTTCTAGCACATGCATAGTCACATACCCATAAAAATTTCAATATGTATCCATTTGTAAATATATAGAGAAGTAAACATGAGTACATAGTGATATCTCCAACTCTAATCTATTCCCAATGTGATCATTCCAGTCTTCTCCCATTACTTATCTGTAACTTCTATCTCCAACAGTAAAAGATTTGGCTTCTATCATCCACTCAGATCACCCAAGCTTAATGCTGGTTAGGTTTTATTTAACTTAGATTCGATTTTGTACCTATCTCTTCAGAAAAGACAATGTATGGAAGAAAAAAGGGTATGACTGAAATAAAGGTCAAATTATAAGCATTGGAATGTAATGCACATATGTGGAGATACAGGGAAAGTGACAAACCAGCACCTGGGGAAGGAACATGCTAGACTCCAGATGGTACAGGTAAGGTAATGCTATTAATGATAATTTGTCTTTCAAAATGATCCTTTATGCCTTCATCCAGAAAGAAAGTATCCTTTACAGCACTCCTAAACTGTTGCATTGCCTTAAGTTAACTGACTGATGGTCTCCCCACTGAAAGTAGTCTAAGCCAATAATTTGCTGTCCATTCTCTAGTTCTTTAAAGTGTGCAGTGAAGACTTTGATTTTTAGCTCTTGTTATATTTTCAATGTAAGCATTTACGCCTATAAATTTCTCACTCAGCACTGACTTCATCACATCCCATAAGTTTGATATGTTGTCTTTATCATTCACTTCAAAGTATTCACTGAATTTCCTTGTAATTTCTTCTTTGACCCCCTGATTGTTTAATAGCATATTGCTTAACTTCCATATATATGTGGATTTTTCATTTCTCTGCCTGTTATTGATTTCCAACTTCATTCCTTTATGGTCTGAAAAGTTGCTTTGCATAATTTTAATATGTTTAAATTTATCAAGCTTTGTTTTGTGACCCAACGTAAGCTATCATGAAGGATGAGCCAGCAAGAGGGAGCATGAGAGTGGGTGGGAGTGCAAGAGTGGGAGACACTGGCAGACGGTTAGTGTCTGTCCTCAGGGCCAGCAAGGGGACTTCATGGTTTATTGTAAGCCAGGCCACTAGGAGCAGGGTCCACCACCCTGCCGTCCCCCTGCCATCCCAGGAGTGTGAGTGCGAGCTGGATGCAGGGCCCACCAAGTTCCTTCCAGCTGACTAAAAGGCATCCAGGACGATCTGAGTGGTGATGCAATCCTGTAAGAGAGGGTTGTTTCAGGAACCTACAAAGCAGTAGGTGCCCGGACATTGACCTGGAGAGACTGGGACAAAACTAGGGCTTCCTCAAGGGAACTTAGCCAAAAACAAGGAAATAGAATAAGAAGAACAAAGTGACAAAAGGAAGGCTTAACACACACACACAAACCAAATAATTAAACCCCAACAGAGAAAACTAATCAACTGAATAAACCCGTCAAGATAAAATGATGACCAGACAGCAACAAAAAACTATAAACCATACCAATAATCAGGAAAACATGACTCAATCCAGTGAACAAACTAAAAACCAGGAAGAGGAGTGGAGCACTGAACAACTGATTAAAGCTCTCAAAACATGTATCATGGACCAATTTAATGAAATAAAGGAAGAGACTAAGGATATTAAGAAGACACTTAGAATTCAGAAGAAATAGTAATCATGCACAAAAATATAATGGATGTGATGGGGATGAACAGCACAATCCAAGAAATCAAAAATGCACGTTCAGCAAATAACAGCAGATTTGAATGGGCAGAGGAAAGAATTATTGATGTGGACAGTACATCTGAAATCAAACAGATAGTAGAATTGATCAATAAAAAGATAGAAAAATTCAGCCAGGACTTAGGGACCTGAATGACAATGCAAAATGTGGCAACATAAGCATTATAGGCATCCCAGAAGGAGAAGAGAAGGGAAAGGGGACCGAAGGGGTTTTGGAGGAAATAATGGCTGAAAACTTCCCAAACCTACTTGAGGGAGATGCATGTACATGTCCAGGAAGAACAACACACTCTAAATAGCATAAATCCCAACAGGCTACGCAAAGACATATACTTGTTAAATTATCTCATGCTCGAGACAAAGAGAAAATACTAAAAGTAGCAGGAGAAAAGAGAACTATCACATATAATGGGGGCTCCATAAAGTTAATGCTGATTTCTCATCTGAAACCATGGAGGCAAGAAGGTAGTGGTATGACGTAGTCAAGTTACTAAATGAAAATAATTTCCAACCAGTAATACTCTATCTAGCAACGCTAGCAATCAAATGTGATGGAGAGTTCAAAATATTCACAGATAAACAGAAACAAATAGAGTATGCCAATAAGAAACCTGCCCTTCAACAAGTACTAAAGGGAGTTCTGCAGGAGGAAAGAAAAAAAAGAGGAGAGACAAGTTGGAGGAGATTTAACAACAACTAAAATGACAAAAAGAGATAAAAAATTCAAACAACATATGATGAACACAAATCCAAAGAAAATATGGCTAATATAAGCAATTCCTTGAAAGTAATAACACTGAATGTCAACAAATTAAACTCACCTGTTAAGAGAAACAGATTGGAAGATTGGATAAGGAAATATGACCCATCTCTGTGCTGTCTACAAGAAACATGTCTTAGAGCCAGGGATTCAAGGAGATTGAAGGTGAATGGCTAGAAAATAATCTTACTGGCAAACAATAACAAATATGCAGGAGTAGCTATATTAATATCAGACAAAATAGACTTTAAATGCAAAGCACTTGTGAGAGACAAAGATGGACACTATATATCAGTGAAAGGGATAATCTTTCAAAAAGAAAAAACAATCATAAATATTTATGCACCTAACAGGGGTGCCTGAAAATATGTGAGTCAAACACTGCAAAAACTAAGGGAAGGAATAGATGCCTCAATAATTTTAGTTCGGATATTTAACATACCACTGTCACCATTGGACAGAATATCTCAAAAGAGAATCATTAAAGAAATAATATGTCAGAGGATCTGGACATCATAAATATATAGAATATTACACCCAATACAGCAGAATATACATTCTTCTCAAGTGCACATGGATCATTCTCCAAGATAGACCATATGCTAAGCCCCAAAGAAAGTCTCAATGAATTCAGAAAGCTTGAAATCATACAAAATAATTTCTCTGATTACAGTGGAATGAAACTGGAAATCTGCAAAGGCCAGAGACCCAGATTTGGCACCAAGACATGGAGGTTAAACAACACTCTTAGAAAAGCTGTGGGCCAAGGAAGAAATCTCAACAGAAATTAATAACTACCTTGAAACTAATGAAAATAATAACACAATATATCAAAATGTACGGGATGCAGCAAAAACTGCACTGAGAGGGAAATTCATAGCCATAAATTCATATATCATAAAAGAAAAAAGAGCTAAAATTGAAGATCTAACTGTACACTTGGAGGAATTAGTAAAAAAAACCAACGAACTAAACCCAAAGGAAGAAAAAAGAAATAACAAAGATCAGAACAGAAGTAAATGAAATAGAAAATAAGAAAGTGCTCAAAAAAATAAACAAAGCAAAGAGTTGGTTCTTTGAGAAGATCAATAAAATTGATAAACCCTTAGCTAGACTAATAAGGAAAAAAAGAGAGGAAATGCAAATACACAAAATAAGAAATGATAAAGGGATATCACCACTGACCTCACTGAAATAAAGACTTCAAAAAACTATATTCTAACAAGAGAGACAATTTAGAGGAAATGGACAAATTCCTAGAAACATAGAAGGAGCCTACGTTGATGAAAGAAGAAATCAATGATCTCAACAAACCAATCACAAATAAAGAGACTCAGTCATTAAAATCCTCCAAACTAAGAAGAACCCTGGGCCAGATGGTTTTACAGGTGAATTCTACCAAACTTTCTGGAAAGACCTAACACCAATCTTGCATAAACTTTTCCAAAAAATTGAAGTAGAAGGAACATTGCCTAACTCATTTTATGATGCCAACATTACCCTAATACCAAAGCCACACAAAGACACTGCAAGTAAGGAAAATTAGAGACCAATCTCTCTAATGAAACTAGATGTGAAAATCCTCAAAAACTACTTGCTAATCACATTCAACAACACATTAAATCACCTATACACCATGACCAAATGGCTTTCATTCGTGGTATGCAAGAATGATTCAACATAAGAAAAACAATTAGTGTAATACACCACAAAAACTGATTGAAGGCAAAAAACCCACATGATTGTATCTATAGATGCACAAAAAATCATTCAATAAAATACAGCACCCTTTTTCATAAAAACACTGCAAAAGATAGGAATAGAAGGAAACTTTCCGAACATGAGAAAGGGTATATATGGAAAACCCACAGCTAACATAATTTACCATGGTAAGATCTTAAAATCTTTCCCTGTAAGATCTGGATAAGGCATGGATGCTAACTATCACCCCTTCTATTTAGCATTGTATTAGATGTATCTGCTCAAGCACTGAGCAAGAACCAGATGAAAACGTGCTCCACATAGGAAAGGAAGAAGTCAAAATTTCAGTATTTGCAGATGACATGATCATACACGTAGAAAGCCCTGAAAAATCTACCAAAAAAGCTTCTATAACTTATAAATGCATTCAGTAAAAATGCAGGTTATAAAATCAATGTGCAAAAATCAGTAGCATTTCTGTACAGTGATGATAAGCAATGTGAGGAGGAAATCAAGAAACAAATACCATTTACAATAGTAAATAAGAAATCAAATACCTAGGAATAAATTTAACTGAAGTAGTAAAAGACTTACACACAGAAAACTATACAACACTTAAAGGAAATCAAAGAAGATCTAAATAAATGGAAAAATATTCCCTGTTCATGGATAGAAAGATTAAATATTGCTAAAATGTCTATTCCACCAAAACTGATCTACAGATTCAAAGAAATGCAAATAAAAATCAACACAGCATTTTCAATGAATTAGAAAAACTTGCTATTTATTTATTTTTAAAGGAAAGAGGCCTCAATAGCCAAAGACATATTGAAAAAGAAAAATGAAATCATAGGAATCCCACTACATGACTTTAAAACATACCACAAACCTACAGTAGTGAAAACGGCATGGTACTGGCACAAGAATAGACACACTAACCAATGGAACTGAATTGAGAGTTCTTATATAGATCTTAACTTATACAGTCATCTAATATTTGACAAGAACACCAAGCCCACTCAAGTGGGAGAGAATGGCCTCTTTAACAAATCATGCCTAGAGAATTGGATATCTATATGCAAGGGAAGGAAAGAGGGTTACCAACTCACACCTTATACAAAAATCAACTCAAGATGGCTGAAATACCTAAATTATGAGCCAAGACAATAAAGACCTTGGAAAATAATGTAGAGAAGCATCTACAGGACCTTGTAATACAAAATGGCTTCAGGAACTTCACACCCAATGCAGGAGCAGCAAAAGAACAAATAGTTGAATGGGACTTCCTCAAAATTAAAGCCTTTTGCACCTCAAAGGAATTTGTCAAGAAAGTGAAAAGAGAGCCTAACCAATGTGAGAAAACACTGGTAACCATATATGTGATAGGAGACATATCTTGCATATATAAAGAACTCCTATATTTTGTAAACAAAAAGACAAACAAAACATTAAAAAATGGGAAAAAGACCTAACAAATGGTTCTCCAAAGAAGAAATACAAATGGCTAAAAAGCATTTTATGAAAAAATGCTCAAAATCACTAGCTACTAGGGAAGTGCAAATCAAAATTACAATGAGATACCATCTTACTCTCATAAGACTGACAGCGATCAAAAAAACAGAAGCCTACAAGTGCTGGAGAGGAAGTGGAGGAATGGGAACACCCATCCACTGCTGGTGGAAATGCAGAACAACCCAGCCATTCAGGAGGAGAGTTTGGCGGTTTCTCAAAAATTAGCTATAGACTTGCCATATGACCCAGTAATTCCACTGCTGGGCATTTACCCAGATGAACTGAAAACAAGGACACAAGCCAATATATGCACACCAACGTTCATAGCAGCATTATTCACTACTCTCAAAAGTTGGAATCCACCCAAATGCCCATCAACAGATGAATGGATAAATAAAATGTGGTATAAACATACAATAGAATACTGCTTAGCTGTAAATAGGAATACAGTACAAACATATGGGATAACATGTACAAATCTTAAGGACCTTATGTTGAGTGAAGCAAGGCAGGCATTGAAGGACAAATACTCATTGTGCCTGGGAATTTCCTCCTGTCAGCCTTCATGTTACTCAAATGTGGCCAGTCTCGAAGCCAAACTCAGCATGTAAATGCAATGCCTTCCCTCCAGCGTGGGACATGACACTCGGGGACGAGCCTCCCTGGCAACAAGGGACCACTATCAAATACCAACTGATGATGCAAATGGAAAAGGACCTTATACGGAAGGTTCAATGTGGATCAGCAGAATATCCATGTCTACATAAAATAACATGACTTTAAAATGCTGTTTGACCTAAAGTAAGGGGGAAATGGAAAGGAGAAATGAGTTTATATGGCTACGAGTTTCTAAAAAAGAGTCTGGAGGCTGGCAGAAGGATTGCCCTCATGCACAACTGAGCAGAGTCAGAGAGACAGATAAAGCAGATACAACCCCCAGATATTGGTTCCTTTGAAGGCTAAAGAGACCCATGAGAGTTATGGCCATGGCCGATGGGGTTAACTACCAGGGCAGATGGCCGCTCTTTGGAAATGGTGTTTATGTGTGATGAATCTGGACTCAGATGGGATCTCCCTTCATAAGACTTTCATGCTAATGTGCTGGAGGTGCAGTTAATGTTGGGGTTTAAGATATATTTAGGGGATTTGAATCTCTGGACTGACAATGTGATAGCCAGGTCCTGAGCCTCAACAGACTCCAGCACCTACAATCTGATTTATTGGACTTACCACACTCAGCTAAGATGGAGTTGAAGAAGGACAATCACCACACCATGGAGCCTAGAGTGATTACAACTGAAAATGGGAGGATTGCATCCAGCATCCATGTGGAATTTGAGCCTCCTCTTGACATAGAGGTGCAATGGACACAACCAATCCAATGTCCACATAGAAGAGGTGGTATTGGATTGAGAAAAGTGGACATGGTGGACGATGGGTATGGGGAAAGGCAGGAAGAGATGAGAGGTGGAGGTGTCTTTGGGACATGGAGCTGCCCTGGATGGTGCTTCAGAGGCAATCACCGGACATTGTAAATCCTCACAGGGCCCACTGGATGGAATGGAGGAGAGTATGGGCCATGATGTGGACCATTGACTATGAGGTGCAGAGGTGCCCAAAGATGTACTTACCAAATCCAATGGATGTGTCATGATGATGGGAACGAGTGTTGTTGGGGGGGGGAGGGGGGGGTGGGGGAGCGGGGTTGAATGGGACCTCACATATATATTTTTGATGTAATATTATTACAAAGTCAATAAAAAATAATAATAATAAAAAAAAGAAGGACAAATACTACATGACCTCTTTTATACAAAACAAGCAAACCAAGCTGTCTCAGAGAACTAGAGACTGGAAGATAGGCTTAAAGGATTTTGGAGGAGGGGGAGAGAAAGATTGGGACCTGATGCCTACATCAGTGAAGTCTATGATTTGTACAGGAAAGGGATAAGATGGGGGCATAGGGATATCTTTGGGAGGAGATTGGTGCACTTGAGGGAGACTAGGGTTGGGAGGATGGGTCAGATGGCTCAAGGAATTGGGGTTGGGATAGGGGAAACGATTTAATATGGGAGACTCTCAGGTATATGGTTGAAACTATAAGGTTGAGAAAACTCTTTAGAAAATATAATAAGGAAGGATTATGTGTTTAACGTGCTTAAGGGGGGGCATCTGGCACAGGGTCAGGCTGTTAGGGGGTGTGTGAGTATTCACTTTGTCATAGTGTGATAAATCATTGGGTGGAGACTGTACAATGAGTGTGAAGGGTACCCACATCCTGGGGAGACCTGGTGTTCTGAAACAGAGAATTGTGTCCCTTGAGAGAGTAGTTGACTCCCAATGGGTTAGGGTAGTCTAGTATGTGAAGTCTTCAGCATTGTTGCAAGTATCTGTAAATCTGGTCCTCAAGTAGTGAAGATTGATTTTCACTGTGGACCCTGAGAGAAGGGGAAGAGAGGTATAGAATAAATGGAAGCAGTATAACTAGAGGGCAATGGAAGCGTTCCACAAGATCATGTAATGATGCATATAGGACATGAAAAGGTACACCAAAAATGTATACAAGTCTATAAACTAAAATGTAAACCATAATGTAAAACATAAGGAAACTAAAATTTTGGAAATTTGTACAGTGTAAAATGTAAACCATAATGTAAACCAAAATGGAACCATGTTTGAAAGCTATGTTTCAAAATCTGTACATCAGCTGCAGCAAATGTAGCATGAATATTTAAAAAGGTCATTGCTGGGGAAGCGGGGAAGGGCTTGATATTGGTTATGTGGGATTCCCCTATATTGTATATGTGATTTACTGTGATCTAAAATGTTTTTGAAGACAAATTAAAAATTAGAAAAAAAAAGAAAATAAAGAATGGATGTAGACACTGAGGAAGAAATGAAAGAAAATTCCTTACCATTGTATATACAGGGCAACACCTATTACAGAGACAAAAGGCAAAACATTAAAAGCAAAGCTTTATAGTATTTATCATTTTTATTAATACACCAATTTATTTTTACTTTATCTTAGTATTTCTTAATTAGTACGTATATTTCTAATCTTTAAACCCTTCACTATATTTCATTTTCCTATTAAATGAATTTGGCAATATATTAGGCTTCAATGTTGAAGAAGTTTGGACCACAGAAAGGTTCAACTATAGCAGGAGAAGAACACTGTTGTATGGTGTTATTGATGGGGGACACATGGTTGGGAGGGAGTTCTCCAGGGCATGTATATAGGGGACAAAAAAAAATGTTCTGATATAGGTTGGGTATTTTCATAGTAGTTACAGTTACAAACGACAACTGAGGAAGTGTTGAGTTCCTACTCAGGGAAGCTCTGTCACATTCCCTAATGGAACAGTAAAAATCCCCCAAATGCAGTGGCAAAGACCAGCAAGGTAGGATGGTCTAATGATGAGCCATTGATACTGATGATGATGCTTATTAGCCTGTGTGCCTGAAATAAGAACTAGGCCTAGGGCTGCAGTATGCCTAAGAGTTACCTCCTGAGACCCTCCATGTTGCTCAAATGTGGCCACTCTCTAAGTCAAACTCAGCATGTAAATGCAATACCTTCTCCCCAGTGTGGGACATGACTCCCAGGGATGAGCCTCTCTGGCACTGAGGGATTACTACTAATCACTAACTGGTGATGCAGCTAGAAAGAGACCTTGAACAAAAGGACCAGCAGAATATCTCAGCCTACATGTATGATCATGTATTAAAAAAGGATTTTTGACCTTGAATAAAGGGAAATGGCAAAGAGAATTGAGTTTCTATGACTAAGAGTCTTCAAAAATGTTTGGGGGTCATCAGAGTGGTCATGCATATGCACACCTCAGCAGGACCCCAGAAACAGCTTAAGTAGATACAACGTTAGGTACTGGTAATCCTGATGGCTACAGAGACCCACAGGATATATGATCATGGCAGATCAATTTTGAGTTCTGTACCATGTCATTGGGTCCTACTTTGGAATTTGTGCTCCTGAGAGTGCTCAGCTGGAATCAGATGTGACTTTTCTACACATGCTTTTTCTGTCATTTTTAATGAACCTGTGGTTGGTGTTAGGGATGGTGTATACTCAGTGGACTTCAATCTCTGGACTGCCCATGTACCAGCTGGACCCTAAGCCTCAGCAGAGTTGCAACCCCCACTCCCTGGTTCTTCGGACTTACCCAGGTCAGTTAACAGGGAGTTGAAGATGGTCAACCACCACACCACAGAACCAAGAGGGCCTACAACTGCAAGCAGGAGAATTGCATCCATCAGTCATGTGGAACCTAAACCCAATCATAGAGGTGGAGTGGACATCACCATCCCAGGTTCCACAGAATGGAGGAATAAAATATAGATTAGAGTGGACTTACTGATATTCTACTATAAAACTATTGTGACTAGTAATAGAAGAAATTGTATCACTGACATGGAGGAAGTCCCCACAGTAGTGGCAGAGGGCAGAGAGAGAGCAGAAGAGATGTGATGAGGGGGCATTTTTGGAACCTGGAATTGTCCTAAATGATATTGCAGGGTCAGTTGCTGGACATTACATATCCTGTTTTAACCCACTGCATATACTGGGGGTGAGTGTGAACTATAGGGTAAACTAATATCCACATAGTGCAGCAGCACCCCCAAATTTGTTCCCCAGGTGTGATGAGTGTGCTACAATGATAGGGGATGTTGCTGGTGTGCGAGGAGTGGAGTGGGGAGGAGGGAGTATATGGGAACCTTTTATATTTTTTAATGTAACTTTTTTTGTGAAGTATATATCTTCAAAAATACAATTTACAAAAATGATGGGGTGGGGAGTGGGGTATATAGGAACCTTTTATTTTTTTTAATGTAATGTTTTATGACATCTATCAATAATATAAAATGAGTCAATAAAAATTTAAAAAAGGCTGATCCATGTGCATTTGAGAAGAATGAATATCCTTCTGTGGAATTTTCTGTATGTGTCTGTTAGGTCTAGTTCATTTATCCTATTATTCAGTTCTTTGCTTCCTTTCTTATTTTTCTTCTATTGTTGTGAGTGGTATATTGGGATCTCCAACTATTATTGTAGACACATTTATGTTTCCCTTCATATTTGCTAATGTTTGCCTCATGTATTTGGGGGTTTCATGGTTAGGTTCATAAATATTGATGATTCTTATTTCTTCTTGTTGACTTGCCCCTTTTATTAATAAGCATTAGTGTTCTTCTTTGTAACTTACCACAGCTTTTGGCTGAAAGTCTATTTTGTCTGATATCAGTATAGCTACTCCAGGAATTTTTTTAGCTAATATTTGGATGGCATTATGTTTATAATATTTCACATTCAGCATATTTTATTCTTTGTTTCAAAGGTGAGTCTCCTGTAAATAAATTATACCTGAGTCATGTTTTTTATCCATTCTGCAAACCTATGTGTGTTCGTTGGGGAGTTCAATTCCATTAATATTTAGTTTTATTTAAGTACTGTCAGTACTTACTTCAGTTGTTTTGTACTTTGATGTTTATATGTCATGTCTTTTCTTGTCTTTTTTTTTCTTTTATTGAAACCACCGTTTTTGTATTGTTCTTTTGTGAGGTATCTGACTGATCCCTTTGTCATTTATGTATCTGTTTCTTTTTAGAAATGCTTTCTTTGTAGTTACCTTGGTGTTCTTATTACACAGACTTCACCTATAATACTCTTATTGAAAAGATAACAACTTATGATCAATTATGAATAATTTTTCTGCTCCAATATCCCTCTGTTTCCCCTCTTTATGTTCTTTTTTTCCCACTTTACTACTTTGCATTATACTTGCCCATTATCAAGAAATATGCTTTTTTCTTGTTCAATTGTATTCTGATATTTTTAGGAATTAAAGAGAAGAGTTATACAGTGAGAATCAGTACACTGGGTTTTACATTTATGCTTTTAGTTACCCTGGTAATCTTCATTTTCTTACACAACTCCAAGTCACTTTCTCTTGTCTTTTCTTTTTAACCTTCAAAACTCCTTTTAGTAATTCTTGTAGGCCAATTTTTTGTTGACAAACTATCTAATTTTTTGTTTATGTATGGATATTATAAACTCCCCCTCAGACTATTATTCAGATTATACTCAGACTAAAGTATAATGCTAGAAACAGCTAAACTTTGAGCCTGTCCATGTGAGAAGGAGGCTGGAAACCACCATTTTGACTCTGCCCCTGGTGTGAGGGGAAAGGGCGGCTGAATGAAAATCACAGTGCTTCTAGGGACCAGCTGCTTTCCACTCAGATCAGATTGCATCTGTAGCCTAAAACCAGCACCACCTCTGGCAGGGAGGGAGCTGGGGTGACCTGCACCAACTCCCTGTGAAATGGCAAGCCACCCAGAGAGGTTGGTGCCAATCCTACTATAGCAGCACAAGCCACCTCAGGAGCTATTCTGTTCCTAGAGTTAGAAGTTCCATTTCCCATAAATTGTGAAGGAGGAGACAATTGTCCACATTCCTCAGTTACTGAATAGTGGGCTTGGCTGGCTAAAGTACAACAGCTAAGGTTTGAACCTGTTCATGCTGGAAAGAGTCCATAGCTGCCATTTTGACACTGCCCCTGGCATGAGGGGAAGCCTTGCTGACTGAAAATCCAGTGAAGTTAGGAAATGGCTTCTTCCCACCAAGATCTGATTGCAGCCTTACCCTAGGCTCCAGCACCACCATCAGCAGAGAGGATACCAATACATTGAAAGTGAAAGGTTGGAAAAATATATTCCATGCATGTCATAACAAAAACAATCAAACAAAAAAAGCTGGGGTAGCAATACTTTTATTAGATGATATAGACTTTAAAAGCAAAACTGTTATTAGAGACAAGGAAGGATATTACATATTAATAAATTGGATGATTCCTCAGGAAGAAATAACAATCATAAATAAATATGCACCTAACTGAGATGTCCCAAGATACATGTAGTAAATACTAGAAAACTGAAGAGAGAAATAGACATTGCTACAATAGTAGTTGGAGATTTCAATAAACCACTCTCACCATTGGGTAGAGCATCTGGGCAGAGGATCAACAAAGAAATAGAGAGCCTGAATAATGTGATGAATGAAAAAATCTAATAAATATATACAGAACATTGCACAGCCAAACAGCCGGATATTCATTCTTTTCAACTGGTCATGGATCTTTCTCCAGGATGGAACATATATTAAATCACAAAGCAATCTCAGTAAATTCAACAAAGTCAAAATTAGGCAAAGTACTTTCTCTGATCATAAAGAAATAATGTTGGAAATGAACAAATGGCAGAAAAAGGGTAACTTTGCATACATATATGGAAATTAAACAACATATTCTTAAATAATCAGTGGGTCAAAGAATAAATTCCAAGAGATATCAATAAATATCTCAAGATGAATCACAAAGAGAATGCCACGTATCATAACCTATGGGATGCACCAAAGGCAGTGTTGATAGGAAAATTTATAGCTCTCAATGCTTACATTAAAAAAGAAGAAAGATCTAAAATCAATTACCTAACTACCACATCTAAAGCAAATAGAAAAAGAGAGCAAACTAATCCCAAAGCAATACATAATAAATATAAGAGCAGAAATAAATGAAATTGAGAACAAAAAAATAGAATTAAAACCAAAAGTTGGTTCTTTGAGAAGGTTAACAAAATTGATAAACACTTAGCTCGACTGACCAAGAAAAAAATAAAGATGCAAATAAATGAAATAAAAACTGAAAATAGCGACATTATTACTGACCCCACAGAAATAATAGAGATTGTAAGAGGATACTATGAACAACTTTATGTCAAAAAACTAGACAATGTAGATGAATTGGATAAATTCCTAGAAATGTAGAGATGCACATTGACCTTAGAAAAAATAGAAGATCTCAACAAACCAATCACAAGAGATTGAAAGAGTCATCAAACTGCTCCCCAAAATGGAAAAGCCCAGGACCAGATGGTTTCACAAGTACATTCTACCAAGCATTCAAAGAAGATTTAATACCACTCTTAGTCAAGGTCTTCCAAAATATTGAACAAGAGTGAATGCTACCAAACTCATTATATGAATCCAGTACCATCCTAATACCAAAGACAGGTAAAGATATTACAAAAAAATAAACTTACAGACCCATTTCTCTAATGAATACAGACGCAAAAATCCTCAATAAAATACAAGCTAACTGAATCCAACAACATATTAAAAGACTTATTCATCATGATCAAGTGAATTTTTATACCAAGCATGCAAGGGTTGTCCAACACAAGAAAACCAATCAGCATAATACACCTCATTAATAAATCAAAGAAGAAAAATCACATGTTCTTATCAATTGACAGAGAAAAGGCTTTGATGAAACACAACATCCGTTCTTGATATAAATACTACCAAAGAAAGAAATTGAAAGAAGCTTTCTCAACATGATAAAGGCCATATTGTGAAAAACCTGTAACTATTAATAACATTGTCCTCAATGGTCAAAGACTGAAAGCTTTCCTATTGAGATCAGGGACAAAATAAGGATGCCCACTGTCACCACTGTTGTTTAGTACAGTGCTAGAGACTCTAGCTACAACAATCAGGCAACAAAAAGAAGTAAAATGCAGGAAGCAGATGTGGCTCAATTGACTGAGCTCCCATCTACCATACGCGAGGCCCTGGGTTCACTTCCCGTGGCCTCCTTGTGAAGGCAAGCTGAAGGCCCTGCTCAGGGGAGCTGATGGCTACAGAGAGCTGACTGCCTGTGCCTGTGCAGAGCTGATGGCCCGTGCCCACAGGGTTAATGCAGCAAGATGATGAAACAAAGGGAAACAAGCAGACACAGAAGAATGCATAGTGAATGGACACAGAGAGCAGACATCAAGCAAGCAAGAAGGGGGATAAATAAATAAAATAAATATTAAAAAAAAATTCAATGCATCCAAATTGGAAAGGAAGAAGTAAAACATTTGCTATTCACAAATGATATGATCCTATATCTAGAAATTCCTGAAAAAATCTTCAAGAAAGCTGCTAGATCTATTAATAAATATTTCAGTAGGGTGTCAGGATACAAGATCAATACACAAAAATCAGCAGTGTTTCTATATCCTACTAATGAGCAATGTGAAGAGGAAATCATGAAAAAATTCCATTTACAATAGCAAATAAATGAATCAATTATTTAGGAATAAACTTAAGCAAGGATGTAAAGCCCTTGCATTCTGAAATTTAGAGTGCATTGCTAAAAGAAATTTAAAAAAATACAAATAATTAGAAGAACCTTTCATGCTTATGGATTTGAAGACTAAATATCATTAAGATGCCTTTTCTACCCAAAATGATGTACAGATTCAAGGCAATAAAATTTCCAGCAGCATTTTTTAAACAAACAGAAAGCACAATTATCAAATTTATCTGGAAGACTAAGAGGCCCTGAATAGCCAGAAACCTCTTTAAAAGGATAAATGAAGTTGAAGACTCAGACTTCATGACTTACAACATATTCCCTAGTTATAGCAGTAAAAACAGCATGGCATTGGCATAAAGATGACCACATAAACCAATGGAACTGAATTGATGGTTCAGAAATCGACCCACATATCTATGGCTAAGTGATTTTTTACAAGCCTGTCAAACCCACCCAGGTGGCACAGAATGATCTAGTTAATAAATGGTGCTGGGAGAACAGGATATCCATAGCCAAGAGAAAGAAAGAAGACCCGTATTTAAACCTTATATAAAAATTAACTCAAAATGGATCAAACACCTAAAAATAAAAGCAAATACCATAAAGATCTTAGAAGAAAATGTAGGGAAACATATTCAAGGCCTGGTAGAAGAGGTAGGGCATGATGACATCCAAGTGAGTGCACCCTTGTTATCTTTCCTGCAAAAAACCTGAGTGGGGACAGAATCCAGTCTGAGTGAACAGTGTTAGGAACCTACAAAGCAGGAGGTATCTGGGCATGAATCTGGAGAGACAGCTAAAAAGCAGTGCTTTTTCAAGGTAAAACCATGGGTTTCTCACAATGGAGCCTGAAGCTGTGGGAAGACAAACCTTTCCCCTAGGGCTGATAGCTTCAGCAGTCCCTGAACACCGCCAGTCACACAGCGACATTCCTGAGCCCCATGTTCCCCAAACAAATGATCCCTGAAACCGTGTTCCCTGATCCTCACATTCCCCAAACACTGCATTCTCCTTAACCCTCTTTCCACAAAGCCATGTACCCCGAGCCCACATTCTCCCAAACCCATGTTCCCCAAACCCATCAGTCCCTGAGCTCAGGCATTCCCCTAGCCCTCCACTCTTGGATGAACTCTGAAAGTGGGAGAGTTTTGCTGAGGGGTGCAAAGGGGCCTGAGATGTGCAGGTTCAATTTTCTGGTCCCCCCTTTTATGAGCTTGGAGGAGCATACCAGCTGGCTTGGGGAGTGGCCAGGAAGAGAGGAGATGTAAATCTGCTGAGAGAGCATAATTTACCTAAAAGCCCTGAGATTGGGAAACTTGGTCTGGGAGAAGGTGGAGTCAGCAAATTACCTAGGTCTCTGTAGCACACTTAAGGGAGGGGTACAGTAGGATGTGTTTTGTAGGCTTCCACTAGCATATTTAGAGTTCCTGGCAAGGTGTGGATGCTCACTCTCAAAGAAACAAAGAATCATTATTTTTTCTAGTGAATTGGTTTACCAGGGTCCCATATGAATCTCCAAGGGGAGCTCTCATAAAACCCTATGACTGACTTGGGAAAGAGGGAAGTGAGGAAGGGAGAAATGGGGAAGGATAGACTCCTAAGCAGTTTATTCAATTACAAAGAGGATTCCTTGCTTGAGGCCTTGTCTGGTCTTTTTTGTTGGTTTGTTTTCTTGTCTTTCCTTCCTCTTCATTCCCCAGCAGACCCCTTTTTATTCCTTGCTTGCTTTTTTTTTCCTTTTCCTTTTCCTTTTCCTTTTCTTTTTTTTCTTTTTTCATTCTTTCTATTAGGTGGTGCAGGCAGTGTTTCTTATTTGCTGTGCTTCCTCATCTTTGATATCCTCTTTCCTGTGTGTACTGATCTTGGCTACTAACACTATTCCCTTTCCTTTACCTCTTTCTATCTTCCATTGTCTATTGTTTCTCTTACATTCCACCTCTCTTTGCTTAGTCCCCAACTTTTCTGACTTTATATTTCTGAAACCTCCATTCTGTTTTCTATCTTTTATTCACTCTTTGTGTTATTGTCCTTTCCTTTCTCATCTTCTCTCTCCTGACCACACTGGCCTTTTAATTCATACTATATTCTTCCCCATATTCACTTTACATCTCATTGTATGTACTCCACTTTTTTACTGTTACAACTCTACATAGCTTTCATGAGTTTAATATACATTTTCCTAGATCTCACATCATTCCTCTGCTAACATTTACTATCTATATGACTATTATACTTTTTCTTTTCTTACCTCTTTTAATTTCCCTGGCCCTAATATTTTCCTTCAAGGGAACTTAGAAAACAGCAAGGAAATAAAAAAAGGACAAACTGTCAAAGTGAAGAGTTAACACTCACACAAAAGCAACACCTAAATAAACCCCAAGACTAGACAGAGAAGCTAATCAACTGAATAAATTCATCAAGATAAAATGATGACCAGAGAGCAAAAAAAATTAAAAACCATACCAACAATCAGGAAAGCATGTCCCAGTCCAATGAACAAACTAAAAACCAGAAAGAGAAGCAGAATATTGAACAACTAATCAAAGCTCTCAAAACATATATCATGGACCAATTTAATGAAGTGAAGGAAGAGATTAAGGATATTAAGAAAATGCTTGGAGAGCATACAAAAGAAATTGTAACCATGCAAAAAACATAATAAATATGATGGTGGTGAACAGCACAATCCAAGAAATCAAAAACACACTCTCAGCCACTAAGAGCAGATTTGAAGAGGCAGAGGAAAGAATTAGTGATGGTGAAGACAGTACATCTAAAATCACATAGATAGTAGCATTGATTTAAAAAAATAGAAAAAATGCCACAGGAACTTAGGGACCTGAATGACAACACAAAATGCACAAACAAATGCATTATAGGCATCCCAAAACGAGAAGAGAAGGGAAAGAGGAAGAAGCGGTGTTAGAGGAAATAATGGCTGAAAAATTCTCAAGCCTATTGAGGGAGATGGTTGTACATGTCCAGGAAGCACAACACACCTCAAACAGCATAAATCCCAACGGCCTACTTGAAGACATATCCTAGTCAAATTATCCAATGCTCAAGACAAAGAGAAAATACTGAAAGCAGTATGAGAAAAGAGAAACATCACATACAACGGAGGCTCAATAAGATTAAATGCTGATTTCTCATCTGAAACCATGGAGGCAAGAAGGCAGTGGCATGACATAGTCAAGGTAGAAAAAGAAAAAAATTCAACGAAGAATATTCTATCCAGCAAAACTGGTATTCAAAAATGATGGAGAGTAAAAAATATTCACAGATAAAAAGAAACTAAGAGAGTATGCTTGCCCTTAATGAAAAAATAAAGGGTGTGCTGAAGGAGGAAAGGAACAGAACAGGAGAGACAGAGTAGAAGGAGAGTATAAGAACAACTAAAAAGACAAAAAGAGAAAAAAAACACAACAACATTTGACAAACACAAATCCAAAGAAAATATGACTGATGTAAGTAATTCCTTGAAAGTAACAACACTGAATGTCAATGGATTAAACTCACCTGTCAAGAGATGCAGATTGGAAGAATGGATAAGGAAATATATCCTATCTATTTGCTGTCTACAAGAAACACATCTTAGACATGGGGATTCAAGGAACTTGAAATTGAATGTAGGGAAGCATCTACAGGACCTTGTAATAGGAAATGACTTTATGTACTTCCCAGCCAAAGAACAAGCAGCAAAAGAACAAATAGAGGGAAACAGACTTTGGCCCAGTGGTTAGGGCGTCCGTCTACCACATGGGAGGTCCGCGGTTCAAGCCCCGGGCCTCCTTGACCCGTGTGGAGCTGGCCCATGTGCAGTGCTGATGCACGCAAGGAGTGCCCTGCCACACAGGGGTGTCCCCCGCGTAGGGGAACCCCACGCACAAGGAGTGCACCCATAAGGAGAGCCGCCCAGCGTGAAGGAGGGAGCAGCCTGCCGAGGAATGGCGCCGTCCACACTTCCCATGCCGCTGACGACAACAGAAGCGGACAAAAGAAACAAGACGCAGCAAAAAGACAAAGAAAACAGACAACCGGGGAGGGGAGGGGAATTAAATAAATAAAAATAAATTTTTTTTTTAAAAAAAGAACAAATAGATAAATGGGACGTCCTCAAAATTAAAGCCTTTTGTACTTCAAAGGAGTTTATCAAGAAAGTGAAAAAACAGCCCACCCAATGGGAGAAAATATTTGGTAACCATGTATCTGATAGGAGACTAATATGCTGCATATACAAAGAACACCTATATCTCAAAAGTAAAAAGAAAAGAACAACCCATTTTAAAAATAGGCAAGAGATCTGAACAGATGCTTCTCCAAAGACAAAATACAAATGGCTAAATAGCACATGAAAAGATGCTTCAGATTACTAGGTATTAGGGAAATGAAAATCAAACTACAATGAGATACCATCTTACTCCCATAAGACTGGCTATCAAAAAATCTGAAAACTACAAGTTTTGGAGAGAATGTGGAGGAATGGGAACACTCATCCACTGCTGGTGGGAATGCAAAATGATCCAGCCATTCTGGAGGACAGTTTGGCAGTTTCTCAAAAAACTAGCTATAGATTTGTCATATGACCCAGTAATTCCACTGCTGGGCATATGCCCAAAAGAACTGAAAGCAAGGACACACCGATATATGCACACAAATGCTCATAGTGGCAATATTCACTATTGAAAAAAGTTGGAACCAACCCAAATGCCTATCAACAGATGAATGGATAAACAAAATGTGGTATATACATATAATAGAATACTACTCCACTATAAGAAGTAATGTAGTACAAACACATGGGATAGCATTGATGAATCTTGAGGACCTTATGTTGAGTGAAGCAAGCTAGACATTGAAGGACAAATAACACACGACCAATCTGATATGTAATAAGCAAACCAAGCTGTCTCAGAGAGCTAGAGACTGGATGATAGGCTTACAGGAAATTGGGGGAAGAGAGGAAGGTGGTGAGCTGATGCCTACATGGTTGAAATCTATGATGAAGTGGAGCTAAGTGTTTGTATAAGGAAGGGATAAAATGGGGGCATAGGGATACCATTGGGTGGGGCTTTGCTGTCTTGAGGTGATCTAGGGTTGGAAGAATGGATTAAATGGCCCAAGGAATTGGGGGTAGGGTTGGGGGGAATAGCTGAATATGGGAGATTTTTGGGTATGATGTTGAAACTATAATTTTGAGAAAACCCTTTAGAAAGTATAAGGAAGAATTAACCGTTTAAGGCCCTTGAGGGGAGGATCTGGCACAGGGACAGGCTTCTAGGGAGTGTGTGAGAGTGTGCATCTTGTCATATTGTGTTATAACACTGTTTGGGGACCCATACGAGTGGGAAGGTGTACCTACATCCTGGGGAGGGTTGATGATGTCAAACAGAGGGAATTGTGTCTATCGAGAGATTGGCAGTTCCCAATGGGGAGCACAGTCCAGTGTGTCAAGCCCTCAGCATTGTTACAAGTACTTGTGAATCTGGTCCTTCAAGCAGTGAAGATTGATTGTCACTGTGGGCCCTGAGGGAAGGGGGAGAGAGGAATAGAATAGATGGGAGCAGAGTAACTAGGGGGCAATGAAAGTGTTCCACAAGTTCATGCGATGATGGATACAGGACATGTTAAATTTCAACAAAAATGTATAAAAGTCTATGGACTAAAATGTAAACCATAAGGCAAATGATAATGTAACAAAAAATTTAGAAATTTGCACAGTCTAAATATAAACCATATGTAAACCCAAAGGGAACCATGTTTGATAGCTATGTTTCAATATCTGTACATCAGTGGCACCAAATATAACATGAACATGTAAAAATATCGTTACTGGAGAAGGGGGAAAAGAGTTTGATATTGGATATATGGGAGTCCTGTATATTGTATATGTGACCTTACTGTGATCTAAATTTTTTTTGAAGACAAAATTAAAAATTAGGGGAAAAAAGGATGTAGACACTGAGGAAAAAATGAAAGAAATTGCCTTGCCACTGTACAGACAGGGCAACTACCATTACAGTGATGAAAGGCAAAATGGCAAAAACAGTTTTATGATATTTTTCATTTTTTAATACTCCAACTTATTTTTACATTATTTTCTCTCAATTAATATGTATTCTTTTTCTAATCTTTAAAACTATCCTTACTATTTCATTTTACTCTACATTGAATTTGGCAATAAACTAGGCTTCCTTTTTTAAAATGTTTGGGACCACAGAGGGTTTCGACTATGGCAGGGGAGGAATGCTGGTGTGGGGTGATACATATGAGGGACACATGGTTGGGAGGGAGTTCTTCAGGGCATGTATATAGGGTGTATAAAAATGTTTGGATATTCGTTGTGTATTTTCAGAGTAGTTACAGTTTCTAATGACAACTGAGGGAGTGCCAAGTTGCTAGCTAGCGGGGAGCTCTGTCACATTCCCCAATGGAAGAGCAACAATCTCCCAAGTACAAGGGCAAAAACTAGTGAAGAAGGATGCTCCAATGATGAGCGCTTGATATTGATGACTAGGCTTATGAGCCTGTGTGCCTCAAATCTGAACTAGGCCTAGAGCTGCAGGTGCCTAAGTGTTACCTCCTGAGAACCTCCATGTTATTCAAATGTGACCACTCTCTAAGCCAAACTCAGCATATGAATACATTACCATCTCCTCAACATGGGACATGATTCCTGGGGATGAGTCTCTATGGCACTGAGAAATTACTACCAATCACTAACTGGAGTTGCAAGTAGAAAAGGACCTTGAATAAAAGGGGGAATTGGTAAAGGCAAATGAGTTTTTATGGCTAAGAGTCTTCAAAGATTCATGATGTCATTAGAAGGTTTCACTTATGCATGCCTCAGCAGAATCCCAGAGATAGCCAAAGTAAATAAAACCCTGGTACTCATTTTCTGCAGGGATATAGAGACATACCGGTTCTGCAGCCATGGCACGTTGGCTCTGGTGCCCAGTGCCTTGTCAGTGGGCCCATTTTGGAGTTTTTGTTCCAGAGTGTGATGGAGATGGACTCAGTTGTCACCTTTCTACAAATGCCTCTTCTGTCACTTTTACTGAACCTGTGGTTGGTGCGAGGTTTGGTGCATACCCAGAATACTTCAGTCTCTGGACTGCCCATGTGCCACCTAGGCCCTGAGCCTTAGCAGAGTTGCAACTCCTACTTCCCAGTTCATTGGACTTACACACGTCTGCTAACAGGGAGATGAAGATGGTCAACCACCACACCAGGGAACTGAGAGTGCCTACAACTCCAAGCAGGAGAATCACATCCATCAACAACATAGGATCTAAGTCTCCTCTTGATATAGAGGTGGAGTGGACATCACCAATCCAGGGTCCACAGGTTGGAGGAATAAAATATGGATTAGAGTGAACTTACTTGTATTCTATTATAGAACTATTGTGACTAGTAATGGAAGAAGGAATAGCCTTGTTCTGGAGAAAGTGATCATCATAGTTGCTGAGGGCAGGGAGAGGGAAGAGGAAGTAAGATGTGGGCTTGGAGTTGTCCTATGTGATATTGCAGGGACAGATGCTGGACATTATATGTCCTGCCATAGCCCACTGAATGTACCGGGGTAGAGTGTGAACTACAATGTAAACTATAATTCACGTGGTAGAGCAGTGCTCCAACATGTATTCACTAAATGCAATGATTGTGCCACAATGAAGAAAGAGGTTGTTGATGAGGGAGTACTGGGGGGTGGGGTGGGGAGTGGGCTGTGTCGGAACTTCTTATATTTTTAATGTAACTTTTTTTGTGATCTATGTATCTTTACAAAAAAGACAATTTAATAAGAATAAAATAGCCAGCAATCCAATCAAAAAATGGGCAAATATTTAAATAGACGTTTCTCCAAAGAGGAAATACAATTGGCCAAAAAGCACATGAAAAAATGTTCCACATCACTAGCTCTTAGGGAAATACAAAACAAACCACAATAAGATATCATCTAACCCTGCATAAAATGACCATTATTTAAAAAAAGACAAAATAAATGATGGAGGGGATCTGGAGAAATAGGAATACTCCTTCACTTTTGGTGGGATTGTAAAATGGTGCAGCCTCTGTGGAAAACAGTTTGGAAGTTCCTCAGGAAGATAAATATAGAACTGTCATATGATCCAGGAATTCCTCTACTAAGAATATATTCAGAGGAATTAAAAACTATGGCACAAACAGACATCTGCACACCCATGTTCATAGAAGCATTATTCACAATTGCCAAAAGATGGAAACAATCCAGGTGTCTATCAACCAATGAATATGAATGGATAAACAAATTATGATATATACATATGATGGAATACTATGCTGCAGTAAGAAGAAATGAAATTGGGGCACATATGATAACATGGATTAATCTTGAAGACATTACACTAAGTGAAGTAGACCAGTCACAAAAGGACAAATATTACATGGTCTTATTAATATGAAGAATAAACACATGACATTAAAACCTAGAATATAGGTTATTAGGTGATAAGAGGAGGGTTGAGAAGAACTACTGATACTTAATGTATGTAGAAGAGTCAAGTAACTTTACAGTAAAAGTGTGGAAATGGATAGAGTTGATAGTAACATATTAATGAGTAGCAGCCTGTTTATAAATTGGATTGTGGCTGAAAAGTGAAGTCTGGGGAAGTAAATGTCAATATTCTCAGTTATTCTGTAAGCATAAAATAATGACTACAATGATGAATCAGCTTTGGGCAGAGATTACAATCCTCCCCTCCCTTATTTTTGTTCATTTCTCAATCTTGAGCAATTTGGGATGATGTCCACTCTGACTGCTTCAGGCTGAGAAGGGACATAATTATTATGGGGCAGAGGTCTGGAATTTTTTGGCTTGAAATTGAAGATGCTCCTTCCTTTTGTCATTTGTCTGCTCTATCATCGGTTTTTTTAAATTTTTATTATCACTTTTAAAGATATGTAGACACAAAAAGATGTTATATTAAAAAAAAATAAGAGATTCCCATATACTCCACTCCCAACAACCCCATTTCTTCCCACATTGACAATTTCTTTCATTAGTGTGGTACATTCATTGCATTTGATGAGTACATTTTGGAGCAGTGCTACATGCTCCATGCTAGCATGGATTATAGTTTATGTTGAAGTTTTACTCTCTCTCCAAGTCTATTCAGTGGGTTATGGCAGGGTATATAATATCCTGCATCATTGTTTTGCTAGTTGTCCAGGACAGTCCAGAAAAACAGGAGACTAGGAATTGGCCTCACATCTCATGGGTTTCAGAGATCAACCTGCATAGGAAAAATCCAAATTCATAAATCTCTGAAAAATTGTAGCAGTTTGATATGATTATGAATTCCAAAAATAGATATTGGTTTATGCTTGTAATCTGATCTGTACCTGGGCATGATTGGCTTATGATTAGGGCATAAAAGACATGGCAAAGAACAGAGCTGGGGGTTTTTGATGTTGGAGTTTTGATGTTGGAGTTTGATGCTGAAGCCTTATGCTGGAGCCCTGGAAAGTGAGCTCAGAGAGGAAACAGAAGCAAGCTCCAGGAAGAGAGAAACCCTGAGCCCAGGAAAAAGAAGCCTGAGGAAGGGAAGAACCCAGGAAGCTTGAATCCTCGCAGACATCAGCAGCCATATTGCTCCAACACATGGAAATAGACTTTGTTGAGGGGAGTAACTTCTGCTTTATGGCCTGATATCTGTAAGCTCCTACACTAAATAAATACCCTTTATAAATACCTACCAATTTTTGATATGCTAATTCAGCATCCCTTTGGCTGGCTAATATAGAATTATACTTAACAGATAAATTGAATGTTATAGGTTCAAATAAATTAAGGAGAAGAATCATAATTGGCAATTTATAAACAAGTATAACTATGTTATATTAGGGGAAGAACTTTTCACATATTTCCAGAAAGAACCTGCTGAGGGGTATTGATGTCATGAGGCAATGTGGCTTGCCTATGGCATCTGAACATCTCTAGGGCCCTCAGGAACACTTTTTTGTTGCTTTTTTTACTGTAGCATTCTGAGAACACAACTGAGACCTGTGTAAGTGTGAGATCTGGAGTGACCTCCTGACTCACTTTGAAATCTATTTGTCCTAAAATTATATTTAATTTAATATTTCCAATGTTTGAGCAAAGTGTTTCTCCAAATGCAGCATTAATTAATGCCTGTTAATAATCTTTCAGTACCAGGGATGGTCATTTCTGGGAGTAATGTCTCATGCCTGGGGGAAAGTAGTGAGATTGTTTTTGTAGATCTTGGCTAATAAAAAGGCCTCTCTTGGATAAAAAGGAGGCCTTCAAGAGGTAACTCTTAGGTATTAATTATAATTAGCATTAGTATCCTTATTATGGGAATAAGGTTCATATGTGCAAACATCAAGGTTGAGGGCTTGGTTTATTAGCCTGGTTTCTTTTTTTTTTTTTTTTTAATTGCATTTTTTTAATTGACTTTGTAATAATATTACATTAAAAAAAATATATATATATGAGGTCCCATTCAACCCCACCACCCCCACCCCACCTCTCCCCCCCCCCAGCAACACTCATTCCCATCATCATGACACATCAATTGCATCAGCCAAGTCTTATTTATTCCAGAGTTTTTGGACATCTTATTTGAGATAGTAACAGGACTTCCTCAGGAAAAAAGTTTAACATTTTGCTAGCTACTGTAATGGCCTATATCTCTCCAGAAAACATACCTATGGCAACAAGGCAACATTTAAATCCCATAGAAATATGGAGCTATATAATGTACAAGATGTTCAAGATGTCCTATCCATTGAGACACCTTCCATGACCCACTTTTACCTTCTTACCAGGGCTAAGTTAATTATCAGGTAGAACATAATTTATGTTCTTGTCTTGGGTCTCATCTAAAGTTCTTTTTTCTTTTTTTCTTCTGAATATGAGTCTTGATCTGCAGCTCACTGCATGTATTTCAGAGAAGCCTCAGAGTAAAAACATACAACTGGCAATGAAATTTGTAACATACAACACAACCTATTTTGACACTTAATGTGGACTCAGTACATTTGTTAAAATTGATGTAAGAATAAGAATGTTAAAATATTATTAACCAAAGTCCATATTTAGCTTTAGGTGCATTTTCCCCCATAAACCATCCTATTACTAACATCTTACACTAGCAATGTTTTTTTGTTAGAAAGATACTGAAACAACATTCTTATATTTGCCTTATTAGCTGCAATGCTCATCTACCAAAGAGTTCACTGTGTTATACAATCCCCAGGTCAATACTCTCACTTTCCTTCTAGTAATGTATATGACCCAAAACAGACCCATTCTAACTATATTCACACTAACACTTCAGCACTATTAATTATACTCAAAATATTGTGCTACCACAATCTCTGTCAATTTCCAAACATTTAGAGTCAACATAATTTAAAATTCTGCAGAGAATAAGCATCAGCTATACATTCCTTACCACCATTCTATCGTCTGGTAAAGTATCTACTAGGTTCTACATCTAGGAGTTTATATAATATAATTAGTTCATGTTAGTGAGACCATACATTGTTTATCCTTTTGTTTCTGTCTTATTTAACTCAAATAAGATTATCGAGATACACCTTTGTTTCATGCATCAGTACTTCATTCCTTCTTAAAGCTAAATAATATACCATCTTATGTATAAACCAAATTTTGTTGATCCTTTCCTCTGTTGATGGAAACCTGGGTTGCTCCTATCTTTTGGAAATATTTATTAATGTAACTATGAACGTTGGTGTGCATATATCTGTTCACATCCCTGCTTTCAGCTCTTCTGGGTATATACCTACTAGTAGGCTTGCAAGATCAGATGCCAATGCTATTCTTAGCTTGCTGAAGAGCCACCAAATTGTCTTCCAGAGAGTCTGCACCATTCTACATTCCCACCAGTGAAAGAAATATAAAGAGAAATAAAAGTTCTTATTTCTCCCCATCTTCTCCATTACTTACATAATTTTCTATATTTTAAGAGTGGTCAGTCTGGGAGATGTGAAATGGTAACTCATTAAGGTATTGGTTTGAATTTCTCTAATAGCAAGTGATGTAGAGTAACTTTTTATGTGTTCTTTAAAAATTTGTATTTCCTCTTTGGAAAAGTGTCTATTCAAGTCTTTTGACCTTTTTAATTGGGTTGTATAATGTTTTTGTATTGGGTTGTAGACTTTATAGAGGCAGGATATTAGACCTTTATCAGATATGTGGTTTCCAAGCATTTTCTCCATTGTGTACACTGCCTTTTCACTTTCTTGAAAAAACTTCTTTGAAGCCATATATTTTTAATTTGGAGGAGACCCCATTTTTCTCAATTTTCTTTCATCGCTCATACTTTCATGGTAAAATTTATGAAAATGGTACCACAGGATCTGTTAGATGCCTCTACATATTTTCTTCAAGAAGTTTTTTGGTCCTGGTTTTTATGTTTATGTTTTTAATCCATCTTGAATAGAATTCTATACAGTGTTGAGATAGGGGCTCTCTTTCTTTCTTTTCAATATGGATATCCAGTTCTCCAAGCACCATTTATGGAGAGATTATTCTCTCCCAGTGAAGTGGACTTGGAAGTCCTGTCAAATATCAGTGGGTTCTAGGTGTGTGGAATTACTTCTAAACTCTCAATTTTCTTCCATTAATCTGTATGCCTAACCTTATGAAAATACCATGCTGTTTTGACTGCTGTAGATTTCTCTTATACTTTAAAGACTAGTAATCTGAGTCTTCCCACTACATTCTTCTTTTTTAAGAGGTTTATGGGTAATCTGGGCCCCTTACTTTTCCAAATACATTTGACTATTGGCTTTTCCATTTCTGTATATCAAGCTGTTGTGATTTTAATGGGGATTGTGTTGAATCTGGATCAATTTGGGAAGAATTGACATCTTAATGATATTTAATCTTCTAGTCCATGAAAATGGAATTCTTTCCATTTATTTAGGTCTTCCTTAATTTATTGCAGCAATGTTTTGAAGTTAAACATCTTTTCTGTGTAGATAGGGATGATCATGTTTTTCCCTTTGTTTTGTCAATGTGGTATATTACAATAATTTATCTTATATATTAAAACCCCAGCATGCATACCTGGGGTAAATTCCAATTCATACGGTTGTATAATTCTTTAAAAGTGTTGTTGAATTCAATTTACTAGTATTTTATGGAAGAATTTAGCATATATATTCACTTTTAAATGCTATGCTATTTTCTTTTCTTTTTGTATCTTTATCTGGCTTTATAGTGTAGGGTAATATTGGTTTTAAAGAAAGAGTTAGGTATTGTTCCCTTCTGTTCAGGTTTCTGGAAGAGTCCAAAAAGGTCTGGTAGTAATTTACCTAGGAATCTTGGGTAAAATTCCCCTCTGAAGACATTTGGTCCTGGCTTTTCTTTGTGGTAGTTTATTTTTTTAAAGATTTATTTTTATTTATTTAATTCCCCTCCCCTCCCCGGGTTGTCTGTTTTCTGTGTCTTTTTGCTGCGTCTTGTTTCTTTGTCCGCTTCTGTTGCCTTCAGCAGCATGGGAAGTGTGGGCGGCGCCATTCCTCAGCAGGCTGCTCCCTCCTTCACGCTGGTTGGCTCTCCTTATGGGTGCAATCCTTGCGCGTGGGGCTCCCCTACGCGGGGGACACCCCTGCGTGGCAGGGCACTCCCTGCGCACATCAGCACTGTGCATGGGCCAGCTCCACACGGGTCAAGGAGGCCCGGGGCTTGAACCACGGACCTCCCATGTGGTAGACAGACGCCCCAACCACTGGGCCAAAGTCCGTTTCCCTGTGGTAGTTTATATATAGTGACTGACTCAATAAAGAAAACCTTGAAAAAGAACCAAAAGATATTAGGAAACCAATGTATGTACAAAATGAGAATATCAATAAAAAGGTGGAAATGATAAAATGGAGCCAAACATAAATTCTAAACTGAAATGAAAATTTCCTTGAAGGGTTGTCAACAGATTTGAGCAGGCAGAAAATAGTATCAGTAAACTTGAAAATAGGACAACGGAAATGATCTAGTCTTTGAGCAGAAATTTAAAAAGAGTGAAGAAAGATGAATGAAGCCTAACAGACCTGTGGTACACTATAAAGCATAGCAATAAATTCATCATCAGCATTTCAGAGGCTACATATAAAATATTTGTTGAAATAATGTCTCAAAAGTGGGACTCTGACTTCTTACATCTGCCTCATTCATATAAGGTCATCGATTTTTTGAGCATATGGTTATTACCTGCCTATTGTGTTACTGGTAATTGAGAAGCATTAATGCCAGAAAAACAAAAAAACAAAAAAAAAAAAAAGAAGGAATCCTCAGTCACAATGAAGTTGCTATTTTGTGATAGATGTACATATTACATTTCTAAAATAAATGCGAAATTGTTGTTCCAATGAATGCTCTGGTAGAAGGTATATGGTTCAATATGAATATATATTAAAGAGATTTGGACTAGTTATGATGTCATACATTTTCTGAAGAAGTGCTAATGTAGCTGAGATCAGTGGTAATGAAGGAAACAGGTAGGTAAATGAGAGGACAGCATGCGTCCATCAGGGAGCAAGGCGTTCCATAAACTTTGGGATGAGTGAACACATGGATCTATTGGAGTCCAACTATATTAATCAGGTGATTCTGATTCAGATTACCAAACCATGATTATAAGGTAGGTAGGCAAAGGCCAGGAAATTCAGCATTTCTTCAGCCATGGTAAGAATTTTTTACTTTGTAATTGGAGAAGTTGTGGGCTTATACAACAATAATGCATAAAATTCAGGATTCCCATATTCCAGTCTATCATTAACACTTTGTATTACTGTGGCTCATTTGTTCCAATTAATGAAAGCATGTTTATATAAAGATAATATTAACTATTGTCCATGATTTAAATAAGGGTTGACTTTTTGCATAATGCAGATCCACAAATTTTTTAAAATCATATACCATATATACAAGCAAACATTTTCCCTTTTAATCACATTCTGAGATATATATCTTGCTATTTTGTTCACAATGCTCTGCTACTATCACCACCATTCATTAACAAAACTTGTCCACTTTTCCAATACTAAAGCTATACAGTTTAAATATTAACTCCCTGTTCCCGAACCCCACCCTATCCCATGGTGGCTTATATTCTAGGTTCTAACTCCATGAGTTAGATTGTTTTAATTGTTTTATATCAGTGAGATCATTCAATAAACAAATGTTTGGTTTACTTCACACAATATGATGTCTTCAAGGTCTATCCATGCTGTCACATGTATTCCTTTTCACAGCTGAATAGTATTCCATTGAATATATCTGCCATATTCTGTTCATCCATTAATGGACACTTAGATTACTTCCATTATTTGGCAACTGTGAATAATGCCACTATGAACATAGGTTTGCAAATATTTGTTCAAGTTGTGCCTTCAATTCTCTAGTGTACATACCTAGAATTGGGATTGATTGGTCATATGCTAATACTATACTTAACTTTCTGAGGAACTTCCACACTGAGTCTACAAATATTCATTCTCACCAGCAAAAAATCAAATTTCGTATTTCTCTTCATTCTTTCCAATACTTTTAATTTTGCTTTTTCTCTTTGTTTTTAAATTTATTGAAGTATATCACTCATACATAAACATACATAAACAATAATTGTACAGTAATAGTTGTGAACTTACAGAGCAAACATATATAACATCATACCGGACTCTCACAGCTACCACTAATATCTTGCATTGTTGTTGAATCTTTTTAACTAATGATTAAAAAGTATTGTCAAAATATTACTATCAACTAAAGTAATTTCTCCTAACCCCCTATTATTATTATCTTTATATCACTTATATACAAACATAGAGAAACAATAAGAGTATATTAAAAGTTGTGAACTTAAAATGCAAACATGCATAACATCATTTGCGGGTCCCGTACATCAACCCTCCACCAACACCCTGCACTGTCATGAGATGTCTGTTACAAATTGTGAAAGAATATTGTCAAAATCTTACTACGAATTATAGTCCTTATCTTATATTTGGTGTATTTCCCACCAACCAAACCTATTATTATTTTTTAAATATATTTTTTATGACATAAGTTGGAAACTTATAAAACAATCATGCACTTGTGCAGAATTCCCAAACAGCACACCTATATTAACACACCACACTAGTGGAACGTTTGTTACAAATAATATAATATCACCTGATTTTTACCATGTCCATAGTGTATATTTGGAACACATTTTCCATACTGCCCCATTATAGACACAGTGCATCTTTTGCATAGATGCAAGAATATTATATTATTACTGCTAATCACAGTCCATAGGTCACCCCAGTTGTATCTTTCCCATGCTTTTCCACATTCCCAGCACCCTGCAATAGTAATGTACATTTGCTTTAGCTGACAAAGGACACTCTTGCATCCTTACCATTAACCACAATTCTCATCCACCTCTTGGTTTACTGTGCTATTGTTCCTAAAATATTCTCTAGCATTCTGCTAATTGGCATTTTCATACCTAGACTACCATTTTCAGCCACATCCACATTTATAAACTAATAGTTACTATGTGTTACCATCCACTCTCTACATTTCCATACTTTTACAGTAAAGCTAATTAAAACTTCTACATATAGTTATACTTCAGTAGTCCATCTCAGTACTCCTCTTATCTCCTTTAAGAATCCACTGCCTACCACCATGTCTTGAAGGTATTTTCCCACAATTTCTTCTAGAAGTTTTGTGGTTATGGCTTTTATTTTTAGTTTTTTAATCCATTTTGAGTTAATTTTTGGATAAGGTGTGAGACAGAGGTCTTCTTTCCTTCTTTTGGCTATGGATATCCAGTTCTTTCAGCACCATTTGTTGATGGACTGTTCTGCAAGAGCTGTGTAGTTTTAACAGGCTAGTTAAAAATCACTTGACCACACATGTGAGGGTCTGTTTCTGAACCATCAGTTTCTTTCCATTGGTTTATGTGTCTGTCTTTATGCTAGTACCATGCTGTTTTTTCCACTATAGCTAGGTAATATCATTTAAAGCCTAGAGAGGAGAGTTCACTCTTTCTTTCTAAGATGCTTCTGTCTATTCAGGATGACTTACCCTTCAAAATAAATTTGATAATCAAGTTTTCAGTTTAAAAAAATATTTGGTGGGCTTTTTATTGGGATTGCATTGAATCTATCAATTTGAGTAGAATTGATATCTTAATGATATTTAGTCTTCCAATCCATGAGCATGGAATGTTCTTCCAGTAATTTAGGTCTTTTTTGATTTCTTTTAACAATGAGTTTCAGTTTTCTGAATACAAGTGCTTTACATTGTTGGTAAATTTATTTCTATTTGAGTTTTATCTGTCATATTTTATTTTCACTGCTGTTTTAAATTATTAAAAAATGTTTCATATTATATTTAAATATTACATTAAAAAAATATGAGGTCCCCATATACCCCCCACCCCCTTAACCCCACTCCTCCAATATCAACAACATCTTTCATCATCATGGGACATTCATTGCATTTGGTGAATACATTTTGGAGCAATGCTGCACCACATGGATAATGGTTTACATTATAGTTTACACAATCTCCCAGTCCACCCAGTGGACCATGGCAGGACATATAATGCCCAGCATCTGTCCCTGCAGTACCACCCAGGACAACTGCAAGTCCTGAAAATGCCCCCACCTCATATCTCTTCTTCCCTCTCCCTATCTCAGCAGCTCCCACAGCCACTTTCTCCACATCAATGATACAATTTCTTCCATTACTAATCCTAATAGTTCCATAGTAGAATATCAGTAAGTCCACACTAGCCCATACTCTATTCCTCCATCCTGTGGACCCTGGGATGGTTATGTTCACTCCACCTCTATATCAAATGGGGGCTTAGATTTCACGTGGATGATGGATGCAATTCTCCTGCTTGCAATTTTAGGCACTCTTGGCTCCCTGGTGTGGTGGTCGACCTTCTTCAATTCCCTGTTAGCTGGTTGGGGTAATTCCAATAAACCAGATGGGAGAGTTGCAAGTCTGCTGAGGCTCAGGACCTGGCTTTCACATGGACAGTCCAGAATTCAGGTCTCCTAAGTATACACCAACCCCAGCACCAGCCACAGGTCTGGTAAAAGTAACAGAAGAGGCATATGTAGAAAGATAACATCTGTGTTCAACTCCATCACACTCATTAACACAAACTCCAAAGTAGGGCCAACCGACATGGCACTGAACTCCAGAGTCATCTGCCGTGATCATAGAACATGTGGGTCTCTGTAGCCCTCAGAAGAACAAATACCTGGGCTTGTATAGACTTTGGCTGTCTCTGGGACCCTGCTGAGGTATGCATATGTGTGACTCCTCTGATGACCTCCCGACTCTTTTTTTGAGACTCATAGTCATGTAAACTCATTTGTCCTTTACCTAATAGCTTCACCAAACCTTACTTTATAATAATTTATTGAAAAATAAAAATCATGCATTCATTTAGTTAAATCATTTAGAACTCAAACTAGAAGCTCTATTTTATTTGTATTATAAAAAACACATAAACAGAAATGAAAGCTACATTAATGAAAAAAAGAATTAAGGGATGAGTTCATTAAATATAACTAAACACATTTTAAATATAAATACCATGTATTTCCTAATTAGCATCCAGGAAATACCTAAACTATATATCTGGAATTCTAGTCTTAAAGAAAAGGTTAGAGAAAATTACAAAGAAGGCACCGCTTCATATTATCAGGTGCATTTTTAAAACGATGGGACAGTTTGGGATTTTTAAAAATTTTCATCAGAGATTTCCATTGCTCCTTTTCTGGGCAATCCATTTATGTATGCACCCTTAAAGTCTACATTGCCTTTATTTTTATTGCTGGATTCTTGTATAGCTTTTCCGGGCCCTATACAACTAAAAAAGAAGGAAATTACTCCAGAAACTTTTTGTAGTTCCAGAGCAGAACTGGAATGACCCTAAAACGAATGCACCACGTTGTCACAGGCTTGATAGCTGAAGCGTGAGAACACAGGCGGGTCTCGGAGTACAGAGGACAGAAATGAGAAGGACACAGCGTGCTAGGACTCGGCTTGAGCGGCCCTGGCGGGAGCTAGAGAAGCAAGGTCCGAGCTCCTGCCCGCCACGACCCTGACTGCAAGCCCGAGCCCACCCACCACCCAGAGAATTTAAGTTTTTGACATCTGAAAGAGTACAGAGCAAGTGCAATATGATATTTTAATTAAATGAAAAAGAACAAAACACAGCAAAGTACAAATGAACTTCTGAATGTGAAAACAATTAACATTGTAGACTTAGTTTTATTAAATAAATGATCCATCAATATACCAGCAGTCGATTTCATCAGAAATATATTTAAAGACTCTTGGGATCTGATACATGATGATAGTAGCAAAATATACTTTAGCTGTGGTATCCTCTCTAGTAATATGCTAATAGCATTCAGCCAACATTTTCAGATCAGAAGTGCATCAAACTGAATATTCATATATTATAAAAATAAAATTGATTCCAAATCTGTATATTTACAATCTAATATTCATTAAATGATATTTAGTTGTATTTTTTTTTAAAAAGCATTTGGTGTTGTCTCCTGGCTCCATAAATAGTCCCACAAAAAGTTCCATAAGCAAAATAGGAACTACAAGAGAAGACATATTCAGATGCTGATTGATTTCTTATCTCTGGCATTTAGATTGCCAAAGCCAACAACCAATGAATGAAAGATTTATTACTGCACTAAGACACTTCAAATGTTTCCCTTTGAAATGGCAATTAGAATAATAATAGCATATAATAACAATAATATATCTTACTAGCTTTTTTTGATGATTATTAACTTGGGTTGAAAATAAGATTAAAAGAAAGGATATCATGCAAGACGGTCTCTCCAATTATAAATAAAATATATTCTCTTCCATATGTATACATATTTCTTCTAGAAAATGTGCAAGGTAGCAGCTGTTGCTTTGTTCCACAGCAATAGAAAGATCACTCCAACCATGCTAACTAAGTTCTGGTTGTTATCACTGCGGAGGTGTATACTAGAAGCAGCAAATATACTTCCTATTCCCATATCAGCAATCCTACATCTTATCTGTGACATGGAGAAATCCCCCAACCTCTCACCCAGAGAGAAATTGCCTAATATCTGACAAAGGATTAAGCCATCCTTAATTATTTTTTCACGGTGAAATCAAGTACACTTAATTCTTACCCTAGATTTTAGATTTATATCAAAAGAACATCTAATTTCCAGCACCCCTTAATGTGTAATAATCATGCTCACCTCTTGCCATGACATTTGCATAAAAATAGCAATTTCTTATTTTCAATAAAATTGATGCCAACTATGTGATCCCTAAATAGTAATGACTTCATAAAACAACTAGTGGCTTTAGGGCATTATTTTAAAGCACTGTCAAAAATACTAATAAAGTTTTTGTTTCAGTAGCATTAAGTTATTGCCTTCCAAAAGAACTGGTGTTATGCATGATTACTGGAGTCTTCAGTATTATGTAACTCCATAAAACTCTTTCAATTTGGATTGAACTCCAAAATAGAGAATGGGTAATAAAGAAAGGTAGTTGACTTTTTACAGTTTGGGTACTAAGGAGAAATTTATCAAATAAACTTTAGCCAACATTTGTCCCATAATTTAAAATCTCTTCCTGTTAAATAAAATTATTTCATGTAATTAATGATGGGCTTTCCTTAGGTCACATACAAATCTATCTCCATCTCCAACCAATATATAAATCTTTCAAAATTCATCATATAATACTTCTCATACATCAGAGGAGAACCATTCAGTTTAAAAAGATATGGTGGAAGTGGCCTAGGATACATAATGATACCTTCATCCAATTAGGGGTAATTTGTATGCCAGGCATTTAGTTCTGAGCACTTAGTTCATTTAGAGTGCAACCTTATAGGTGTTTCTTTGACTTGGATCCATCCAGCATTCAGTGTGTTGCCTTAATGGTGTGTGAGCCTCTTTTCCATGGTGTATTGAAAGAGAGACAAATGAGTAGTAAAAAAGGAGTTAGAGATTCAGTAAAACTGAATTCACATCTTGCCTGTTGAAGTCAATTTTGGCTGTGTGATTTTGGGCATGTTACCTAACAGACCTGAGCTTCAGTTTCTTCATTGTAAGACATGATTTTAACCACTCTCATGCCATCTCTACTCTTATTTTAATTTAAAGCCTTTTTTTTAAGTTAGTAATGATTAATATAATAAATTTCCAATTGGTCCGCATTTTCCATTCCTTGTCCTGTTGCCTATTTTGTTCAGTGTCCCTATGTTTTCTTACCAAAGCACGGTCTTCATCACGCCTGTACCAGAATTTCCTAAAATACCTTGGTTTAAAATCTCACTGATGAAAGCTAAAGACTCTCTTCCCAGAAAGGCACACATGTACACATTTCTTTCATGATTTGAGAATTGTTAAGCACTTGCCCCATTTAGGGAGGACAGCTATTACTCAACTCTAGTTGTTTGCTCGCTGTTTGTGCTCATTGTCTGCTCATTGTTTGCCCTCACTGTCTGCTTGTTTTTGCTTGCTGTCTGCTTGTTGTTTTGGTTTGTTTGTTTCCTCATTGTCTGTTTGTTTTTTTTCTTTAGGAGGCACTGGGAACAAAACCTGAGACCTCACATGTGGGAGGCAGGCACTCAACTGCTTGAGCCACATCTGCTCCTTAAATTCCAAGCTTTTAAATAGCAAACATAATTTTCTTATTTTTGCTGCTGCTTTTTTCCAATGATCACCCTATGCATTGTTATTTCTGTTTATTTATATAGTATTTAATATATAATATTAAATTATTTAATTTATAGTAAATTATACTAAATCTATTACATGTCTATACAAACAATAGAAGACTTTTAACAACGTGAAAAGAAATTAGAAAATATTGGATTCTGCATAGACATAGGACAATACCTCCATTGTGTTCCCATTGTTATAAGCAATACGCTTCCCCTTAAATTCTTTGCCTAATATGTATGGTTCCTCCCTCCTGGGCAGTGTTCAAATCGCAGTGGAAGAATGCTAATCCTGACAGCTCAGTAAAACAACACTCTGATGAGTTGAAATTGATCCATTCCTTTGGATACATTGTCAATTTCAACCAGCAGCTTGAATTTGGCTTCTCAAATATGAACCAGTTAGAAAAATGTAAGTAGCTGGTAGTTGTCCAAAACATGGAGGAAAAAAATTAGCATTGGCCACAAGAGATGACCTTTGATTTTTCTTTTAAAGTGGGTTGCCACATTTGGTATTTTTTAAACCACAGTTATTCAAACACTACAAGAAAAAAATGTACACATGGGTCCTTTTTTTAAATAATATTGCTCAACAAGAATGAAAATTGATGAATAGTAAAAATGAAAATCACTATGTTTGGAAAAAAACCCTGCTTGAATTACTTATAATCCCATTAAATGATCAGAATATTTTCAGACCTAAGGGTCCTAGGAACTGCATTCCCGCTCCTTTTTCTCCCTTTAGAAAGGCAGAGACTGAAAACTGGGAGTCCACAGGCCATAACTAGCCTGTGTACATTTTTGCATGTGGTATGTAGGAAATGTTTGCTGTTATTTTGGTGAGATTGTTATTGGAATTAATGAATTTCCCACTTTAAAACTCATGAAATTTTCCATGCACGTTTGATTCTGACTTCTCTTAAATAACTGGAAAATCTGGGAAGTGAATGTGGCTCAAGTGAGTGGGCTCCCATCTACCATATGGGAGGTCTGGGGTCCAATACCCGGGACCTCCTGGTGAAGGCCTACACGGTGAGCTGGCCCAAGCAGAGAGCTGTCACAGCAAGATGACACAACAAAAAAGAGACACAGAGGAGAGACAATAAGAGACACAGCAGACCAGGGAGCTGAGGTGGCCCAAGAATATGATTGCCTCTCTCCCACTCTGGAAGGTCCTAGGACAAGTTCCTTGTGCAACCTAAAGAGAAGACAGGCAGACACAGAAGAACACACAGCAAATGGACACAGAGAGCAGACAAGGAGAAAGTGGGGGAAGAAATAAATAAATCTTAAAAAAAATTGGAAAATCTAAAAATAACCAAACCTAAGCCAGCCCTCTCTCTTTAAATGGAACACACATTTGCACTGTACATAGACCTCAGCATTCTTGACTGTGTTGCCAACACTGAACCCAATTAATAAAAGCCTTTTATCATTTTATACCCAATCCTTTTTACTCATTTATGTTACTTGTAGGACATTTGTACGCACTTGAAATTGTTTTGTTGTTGTTGTTCTAAAGCATGTAATCATAGGGATAAGTTTTACTGAAAAGATAAAGATTAGTCTATGTTTACACAACTCCAAAGCAACTTGTTATTATAATGTAGAAAAGTAACAGTTCATAAGCTGACCATTTATTTACATTTACTTTTACATTTCCTTGTCAATTAAGTCCAAGTAGTAGTGGTATTGGGAGATAATTCTCCATGGGTCTCCTGTATTTCTTCATATCTTCTGCGCAAGGTACTGCTGCCATTTATGCACAATCATCTCAGAAACATCTGTGTAAGGAATAGAGTTGGGGGATAGAGCTAGTGATGCCCTCCTGAAGGAAGGAAGTCATTCTTACTACCATTGGAAAAGATTCCAGTTCCCTAAATTCAGGATTTCTCCCTTATAATGCTACCCACTGTGTGAGCAGATATCAGTCTGGACCCTTGTGTCTTCTGCTGGCATCCATGAAATTGCTACTGCCTAACTTGTTAGCTTGCAAATAGGGTAAAATCTCAGAACTTTCACAAATTGAATATTGGCAATTAGTCTGGTCACTAATTTTCATGAATTAATTGAATCATAGGCGCTAACTCTAGTCTAAATCATGCCATATGATTTCAAAGGGCTCATCACCTCACTCATATTCACACAAGGAAAAATATTTAGGGCCATACAAACCTACAGAACTATTCAGAACATTCTAAGTGAATTGTTCAGGGTCAGGATAATATACTCTAGGTGATGTGCTTTAATGACTGTGAACTCAAGTTTTCGATCAGACAGACCAGAAAATAAAGGTCCTCCCACTTATCAGTTGTGCAAACTTTGGAAAGTGCTTTACTTCCTTAAACCTCAGTTTCCCCATCTATGAAATGGAGTGATTCTTTTTCTCTTATAATGCTGTTGTAAGCATTAAATCTAGTATTTCAAAAGTATATTAGTAGGAAGAACCAGCAAGATGGCGGTGGAGTAAGAAGCTCCTAGAGTCAGCTCCTGCTACAGGGCAGACAGTAAACATCCAGAGCTCTCTGGAGCTAGCTGAAGCACCTGTTTGCAGGCTCTAGGAGACCAGAAGAGCATCGTGCAATGTCCTTGGGGGAGTGGAAGGAGGAGACTGCCCATCTGCAGAGAAGACTCATAAGTAGAGGCTCCACACCCCGGAGGCTGGTGCCCATCCTCCACTGGAACCACAAGCTGCCTCGGGAGCTGTCTTGCAGCTAGAATTGAAAGATCCACTTCCCCAAAACTGGGGAGAAAGAGATGGTTGAGCACCAGTTTCAGCTACTCATGAGTAAATTCAGCGGGCTACTGTATAATCCTAAAGTTTGAGCCTTTCAAAATCAGAAAGAGGCCGGGAGCTGCCATCTTAACTCTGTGCCTGGCATGAGGGGAAGCGGGGTGGACTGAACATCCCAGTGCTGGTGGGGACCGGCTTCTTCCCACCCAGGTCAGATTGCAGGTTTAGCCTAGGACCCATTGCCACCTCTGGCAGGGAGGAAGCTGCAGGGACGTGCGCCAGCCTCTTTGGGAAATTACCGGCCAAGCCACAGAGGCCGGTGACTGTCCTACTCTGGCGGCATGAGCCACCCCAGGGGGTATTCTGTGGCTGGAATTGGAAGCTCTATTTCCCAGAAACAGGGTAGGAGGAAATGGTTGACTGCCAACTGTGGCTACTTATTAGTAGACTCAGCTGACTGAGACATAACCCTGGGAACAGCTGGGGTGTGAACCAGCCCAAGTCAGAGAGAGGCCAATAGCCCCCATTCTGACTCTGCCGCCAGCATGAGGGGAAACTGGGCTGAGTGAAACTCTCAGTGTCAGCAGGTACCAGTTTCTTTTACACAGATCAGCCTGCAGCCCTAGCCTAGGCTTCAGCCCTGCCTCTGGCAGGGAGGAGGCTGAGGAGCCCTGCACCAGCCTATACATGTAACTGCAGGTAACTTTGGCTGGCATGGACTGAAAATTAGCAGTCTACCAGCAACTGGTCATCTTGAACCCACACTGCAGATTGCTGCCCACACCTGCAGCCCCTTCCCTGCCCCAGGCATAGGAGAAAGGGATGTGAAGCTTCATCAATCTCTCTGGGCAACTACAGCCTAATCCTGCACTTGGATTATTCCACATAACTTTGACTCTGTACCTACCCCTGGCAAAGGAGAAAGTTGGAAGAAGCTTCATTGGTCCCTGGTGCAATGAGGGCAGCTTGAGCCCCCACAGGTTACAGCACCCACTACATGCTTGGCGCCTACTGCACAACCAGCAAGGGAGAAAGGATAGGAAGCCCTACTAAAGAGAAAAACTGCACCCAGAGAAAAATAGTAAGCCAGATGTGAAGACACCAACAAAAATTACAATCCACATCAAGAAACAGGAAGCTCTGGCCCAGTTAAAGGAATAAGATAAGCCTCCAGATGACATAAAGGACTTGAGACAACTAATCATAGATGTTCTATCAAATATCCTTAATAAATTCAATGAGATGGCTAAAGAGACTAAGGATGTTAAGAAGACACTGGATGAGCACAAAGAAGAATTTGAAAGCATACATAGGAAAATAGCAGGTCTTATGGGAATGAATGATGCAATAAATGAAATTAAGAAAACATTGGAATCATATAATAGCAGATTTGAGGAAGCAGAAGAAAGGATTGGTGAGCTTGAAGAAATGGCCTCTGAAAGTGAACATACAAAAGAATAGATGAAGAAAGGAATAGAAAAAAAGTGAACAGGGTCTCAGGGAACTAAATGACAGCAAAAGGTATGCAAACATACGTGTCATGGTGTCCCAGAAGGAGATGAGAAGGGAAAAGGGGCAGAAGGAATATTTGAAGAAATAATGGTAGAAAATTTCCTAACCTATTGAATGACACAGATATCCCAGTCCATGAAGCACAATGTATTCCAATCTGAAAAAATCTGAATAGACCAACTCCAAGACACATACTCATCAGAATGTCAAATGCCAAAACAGAGAGAATTCTGAGAACAGCAAGAGAAA